>NW_025960762.1:0-52926 GCF_023159225.1 Perognathus longimembris pacificus | reverse complement strand
TCAGTAGTTTCAAAGATTCAAGTCTGATGTTGAGGTCCTGGATCCATTTTGAGTTGATCTTGGTGGATGGTGATAGGCTAGGGTCTACTTTGGGTTTTCTACATATGGCTGCCCAATTTTCCCAGCAGCAGTAGTTGAAGAGGCTGTTTTTTTTCCATTGTATGTCTTTAGCTCCTTTGTCAAATATCAGCTGACTGTAAGAATGCGGCTTTATTTCTGGGTCTTCTATTCCATTCCATTGGTCTTCAGGTCTGTTTCCATACCAATACCAGGCTGTTTTTGATATGATGGCTCTACAATAGAGCTTGAAATCTGGTATTGTGATACCTCCTGCACTACTTTTTTGCCTGAATTGCTTTGGCTCTTCTGGGCGTTTTGCTGTTCCATATGAATTGATGGGTTGCTTTCTCTATTTCAGTGACGAGTGTAGCTGGGATCTTGATGGGATTGCATTGAATTTGTATAACAATTTGGGCATATGGCCATTTTCACTATGTTGATTCTGCCTACCCATGAGCATAGGAGTTCTTTCCATCTCCTTGTGTCCTCTTTGATTTCCCTTTTTAGATTTTTATAGTTCTCATTAAATAGGTCATTCACGTCTTTAGTTAGGTTGATCCCTAGGTAATTTATTCTTTTTTAACTATTTTAAATGGTATTATTTCCATAATTTCCTTTTCTGCTTGTACATTGCTGGTGTACAGAAAAGCTGCAGACTTTTGTGGGTTGATTTTGTATCCTGCTACTTTGCCACAACAGTTTATTAAGTGTAGGAGATTGGGGACTGAGTTTTTTGGGTCCTTTAGAGATAAGATCGTGTCATCTGCGAATAGGGATAGTTTGATTTCTTCTTGGCCAATGTGGATCCCTTTGGTGCCCTCCTCTTGCCTTATTGCTATGGCTAGGGATTCCAGCACTATGTGGAAAAGAAGTGGGGAGAGTGGGCATCCTTTTCTTGTTCCTGAGTTTAGGGGGCTGGTTTTAGTTTCTCCCCACTTAATATGATATTAGCAGTTGGTCTGTTGTATATGGCTTTTATTGTTTTAAAGAATGTTCTAGGGCTGGGGATATGGCCTAGTGGCAAGAGTGCTTGCCTCGTATACATGAGGCCCTGGGTTCAATTCCCCAGCACCACATATACAGAAAATGGCCAGAAGTGGCGCTGTGGCTCATGTGGCAGAGTGCTAGCCTTGAGCAAAAAGAAGCTAGGGACAGTGCTCAGGCCCTGAGTCCAAGGCCCGGGACTGGCCAAAAAAAAAAAAAAAAAAAAGAATGTTCTATCCCTGTTCTCTGCAGGGCTTTTAACATGTATGGATGTTGTATTTTGTCAAAGGCTTTTTGGGCATTGACTGAGATGACGATATGATTCTTGGTCTTAGCTCTGTTTATGTGATATGAGCCCTGATCTTATGGATATGAGCCTCTTTTCTTTTTTTTTTGTAAGTCTTGCGAGAGGTCTGTCAATTTTATTTATTTTCTCAAAGAACCAGCTTTTAGTTTTATTTGTTGAATGATCTTTCTATTTTCAATCAGATTTTTCTCTTCTTTAGTCTCTGTGATCTCTCTCCTCCTAGTCATTTTAGATTCAATTATTTCTTGTTTCTCCAAATGTTTTAGTTTCATCGTGAAGTTATTCACCTGCTCTGCTTCCATTCTTTAATGTGTGTGCTGAGGGCAATGATCTTGCCCCTCAGCACTGCCTTATCTGTATCCCATAGGTTTCTTTGTGATGTATTTTCATTGTCGTTGTAGCTTATGAATTTGTTAATTTCATCCTTAATTTACTCTGTGACCCAAGTGTTAGATAACAGTGAGGGGTTTAGCCTCCAAGTATTTGTGTAGCCTCTGTGGTATCCTTTGTTATTGAAGGTTATCTTGATTCCACTGTGATCAGATATAATACATGGGATGACGTCAATACTCTTGTATTTGCTGAGGTTCTTTGTGTGGACTATGACATGATCTATTTTGGAGAATGTTCCATGGGCTGCTGAGAAGAATGTGTATTGGGTCTCTGTAGGGTGAAAAACTGTGTACAGATCTGTCAGATCCATTTGGGATATGGTGTTACTTAGGTCTTCGGCTCCCTTGCTAATCCTCTGTGTGTTGGATCTGTCTCCTGGAGAGAGTGGAGTATTAAAGTCTCCCACTATGATTGTGTTTGGGTCTATCTTGTTCTGTAGATCTGTGAGAATTTGTTTGACATACCTAGGGCCTCTTGTGTTCGGTGAGTATAAATTTATCACCCTGATGTCTTGACTTTGGATTTTTCCTTGTATTACAATGTAGTGCACTTCTTTATCTTTTTGAGATGAACTTAATGAGAAGTCCAGCTTGTCTGAAATCAGGATGGCTACCCCAGTGCGTTTTCTTGGAAGAGCTTGCTCCATCCTTTCATTCAGAGCCTGTTTTTGTCCCTTGCTGTAAGGTGGGTCTCTTGAAGACAACAGATAGCAACTTTTTGTTTACGGATCCACTCTGTCAGTCTGCTTCTCTTTATCGGAGAGTTTATACCATTTATATTCAAAGAGATCCTGGATAAACGTGTTTTTTTCCCTTCCATTTTCCTGTTTGGCTCTTTGTCCTCTCTTTCTTTCTTGTCTTTATTGAGCTGCTCTTCCTGTTGGGCTCTGGCTATTGTAGTTTTTTTTTCTGTTTCTATCTGGGGGTCCTGTACATTTTCTGTTGGGTGGGGTTCCCCTCTTATAATTTGCTGTAAGGCTGTTGTTTTTATTCACATCATCCTTTAGTTCCTCTTTGCTATGGAAAGATCTGGTTTTTCCCTCGACAGTGAATTCTAATTTTGCTGGGTATCTAATTCTGGGTTGGCAGTTGTTGGCCTGGAGGACTTGGATTTTGTTCTTCCAGGCTCTTTGTGCGTTGTAAATTTGTGTGGAGAGGTCTGCCGTGGTTCTGATCTTTATTCCATTGTAATATAGCTCTTTCTTTATTTTGGCTGCGTTCAAAATTTGCTCTTTATTCTTGAGATCTGAGGTCTTGTTAATTATGTGCCTAGGGGAGGATTTTCTAGAGTCTGGTCTGCCAGGTGTCCTATAAGCTTCCATTATTTGGGTGAGATTATCCCTTGTGAGATTGGGGAAGTTTTCTGCAATAACTATTGAATATGTGTTGCATCCTCTGCTCTGGTACTCCTCTCCTTCATCGATTCTGATTATATGCAGATTATATATCTTCTCCCTGTCCACTATCTCCTGGATTGGTCTTCCCTGGAGTTTGACAGTTTCTTGGAGTGCAGTAATCTTCTGGTCCTTATCAGCTGCATCGTCGTCCAAAAGAGAGACTCGAGATTCAAGATGATCAATTCTTTGTGATGTGGCATCAAGTGTGGTTTGCATTGAGGCGAGTGAGATGTGTATGGTTGCCAGATCAGCTCTCATTGTGGTCATTTCTTTTAATGAGTTGTATTTTGAATCTATTTTTTCATGCATTTTGTTTCTCAGGATGTTAAAGTCTTCTTTAATGGAGGAGCAGACTGTATCCATTTTTGCTTCCATTTCTTTCTTGCTGAAGGTCCTTGGAGACTTCCATTCTAAACTCCTGGAACTGCTTTCTGAATTCAGTCCTGAGGCTTTCAATCATTTCTTTTATCTTAGTCTCGGTTGTTTTTTTCTTCTCCATCTTCTCGTGAATCTACTGTGGGGGCGGTATGAGTGATCCCCAGCAGGTTCCAGTGTCTGGAAGGTGGTTGGTGCCCACAGGCTCTCTGCACCTCTGCTGTGGGTGAGGGGGTGGGGCGTGTGCTCAGGCCCAGGTGACCCTGCTAGGCTGGTATTGCACACCAGCAAGCCTGTGACTGTTGTTCAAAAAGCCTGCACGGACCAGGGCGCCTCAGGTGGCGCTCAAATGCCTACCAGTCCCTGGGTCCCTGCTGGGGGTGGGGGGTTGGTGTGGATAGATTCAGGCTCCCCAGCTCGGGCTTTGGGGTTGCTGGCCTAAGTTGTCTCCCGGTCACTTTGTTGGGCGCTGCTCCACCCGCTGCTAGCTCCTGTGTCCTCCCAGGAGCTGTAGGGTCATAGAACCACCAGATATGGGGCTCTTTTGTTCATTCGGGGTAGGAAGGGGGAGGGAGGGAGCTCTAGCTTCTTTGTTCCCTCGTGATGAGCTCCACTTGAGGTTTTGGGTCTCTTCTACAGCTGATCTCCTGGGCGAGGGGTGGGGGGGAACAATGGGGAACTTACTGGTCCTGGATTCTGTGTATGTCCTGCGCTGCTGTGGGCTTTTCCGGGCTGGGGTGTGGAGATGGATCGTTTGGCGGTGGCGGTCTCGGTTCTCCCGTCCTGCTCTCCCTGTCTGCACCGCCTGGTTCCCCTGCTGTTGTTGTCTGGTCCCGGCCATTCGGTCCCGAGCCTCCAGTCCCGAGCAGCATTCTGTCTCGGACCAGTCTGCGCGCAGTGTGGAGCTCGTGGAGCTCCTGCTGTCTGGACTTTGCACTCGCGGCGGCTGAACTGTATGTTTTAAAGAAGAAAAAATGTAAATAGAAAGCATCTTAGTCAGAAAGAAATGTGTACGTATGAGAGTTCCTCAGAGAATCGACCCGTGGCATCAGAGTGCCAACAGGTTATGAAGATGTCAAGAATCTGGATTGCATTACCTTTAAGGTATGGTATATCCAGGGATGTCTTCAGTTACAGAGTTATAGCTGCTCTTGTTCTTTATTCCCCACTGGTAACATAGCTTTACCTTTGGACACTTGAATAACTTTGGTCATAAAGGCAAAAGGTACACAGAGAATTCCTAAAAGATCTGATTTTTTTTTAAACGTAAAGCCTGATGATCTTTTCTATGGTATTCAAAAGCTTTCTGTCTTCAAAACTATAGCATTAAACTGTTAACATGAGCAATGGTTTCCCGACCTGGTACTGAATATGTCATTCTTCATTGGTGCCTGATAGTGTTGATGTACTCTGTAAGTATAGTAGATATTCAAATATATTACTGTTACAGCTCACATGAAAAATCACCATAGGAAATTGAAGTTAAAATTCTTTACTTCGGCTTTAGAAAGTGAAAGCTTACTATATTTATATTTTTAAATATATAATAGAATGTATCCTGTAATACATATGCTTTACTGAAAATTTGTCATTCTCTTCCATTCCCTTCCTGAAGTGCTGATATAGATAATAGAGTTATCCCTATGAATTTCAGGGTACATTCAGGGTATGTACACCTTTCAAACGACACTAAGTACATGTGAGATTAGGTGAATAGCCAAGTGAGGTATTTGTATGAGCTAAGATGTCAGCTTTGAGAGCACTGGGGCTTTGGAATGATTGTCCACTTGGATTCCACATGGGTCCCAAGGGAAGAACCTGTATTCCTATAGGGAGCAGCATAAGTAAAGGTGAAGCTTTACTGGGAGAAGAAACTAGCTTACCACTAACAAGTTGGTGCCTAGTTCAGTAGACACTGTGTCATCAACGGAAAACTGAAGATGTGTGTCTACAAGAAAGGGTAAAAGTGCAGGGAACTGTAATGGGAACCACTTACAGCTGATTATGTTAATTGCTTTGGTTATTTTGTAATTTTTCATTTATTAAAAATGGACTATATCTGATGGTCTCTTCCTTCCTTCCTTCCTTCCTTTCTTTCTTTTTTTTTCTGCCAGTCCTGGGCTTGGATTCAGGGCCTGAGCACTGCCCTTGGCTTCCTTTTCCTCAAGGCTTGCACTCTACTTCTTGAGCCACAGCGCCACTTCTGGCCATTTTCTATATATGTGGTGCTGGGGAATCGACCCCAGGGTTTCATGTATGTGAGGCAAACTGTCTTGCCACTCAGCCATATTCCCAGTCTGCTGTATTTTATAAACGCATATCATTCTAGGAGGCTAGAATGCTCTTCACTGAAAATATCCTACACAGCTATGCAAACAGCTTTTTTTTCAAACAATGTTTCAGTAGAGATAAGCTGAAGTACTGTATGTCCTTCATAGGAATAAAACTCCACCTTCGAGTCAATCTAAGACATTAATATTTCTATTACACAGAGAAGTCTATGGATCGCAAATACTTTTTTATAACACATATTTTAGTATATAAAAATAGATCATGGGTCTGTGGGTATGGCCTAGTGGGAAGAGTGTTTGCCTCATACGCATGAAGCCCTGGGTTCAGTTCCCCAGCACCACATATACAGAAAATGGCCAGAAGTGGCGCTGTGGCTCAAGTGGCAGAGTGCTAGCCCTGAGCAAAAAAAGAAGCCAGGAAGAGTGTTCAGACCCTGAGTCCAAGCCTCAGGACTGCCCCCCACCAACCCCAAAAAAGATCATGTTTTTGGATACACTTTTATATTCATTATTTGAACACTAGTGGTAAGATTATTGGTAACACTGTAAATATTATAAAAATTAAAGCCCTGGGGCCAGGGCTAGTGATGGAGTGCTTGCCTAGCATACGTGAAGGCCTGGGTTCGATGCCTCAGTACCATATATATAGAAAAGGCTAGAAGTGGCACTGTGGCTCAAGTGGCAGAGTGCTAGCCTTGAGCAAAAGACGAAGCCAGGAACAGTGCTCGGGCCCTGAGTCCAAGCCCCAAGACTGGTAAAAAGTGCCTGAACCAGGGGCTGGGAATATGGCCTAGTGGTAGTGTGCTCGCTTCACATACATGAAGCCCTGGCTTTGATTCCTCAGCACCACATATACAAAAAAGCCACAAGTGGTACTGTGGCTCAAGTGGTAGAGTACTAGCCTTGAGCAAGAAGAATCCAGGTACAGTCTTCAGGCCCTGATTTCAAGCCCCAGGACTGGCAAAAAAAAAAATAAAAAGACGAACAGACTGAAGAAGAGGGAGAGAGAGAGACAGAGACAGAGACAGAATGAAAATCAGATGTGTTTTTGTATTTTTACCAAATTGGGGGCTTGTGAACTCAGGGCCTAGGCACTGTCCCTGGCTTTGGGCTCAAGGATTACACTCCACCTTCTGACCCCCTGCACCACTTCCAGCTTTTTCTATTGCTGTGCTCCAAAGGGATCCAACCCAGGGTTTCATGCGTGCATGCTTGGCAAGCACTCTACCACTAAGCACATTCCCAGTTCTTGGGTGGGTTGGCACTGGGGTTTTTTACCCACCTGCTCACAAAAGCCACATTCAGTAATGGCTGGCCTGTGACAAGTTCCCTATGTGATAGAAAGATTTCATTCCTCGAGGTGACTTTGTGCTCACCTATAACATGGCAGCCATTGCTTCTTCCTAGTACACAAGGAATAGGATAGCCACACAGTAGCAGGTGAGGGGTAAAAAAGAATCAGAAGTCTAAATGTCCTGTAGCACAGAGTCCACTCAAGTCTCAGTCATAGTAGGACATATAGGCCAAGTTCAATGTTGAAGGTTCCTCGCTCATTCTGGTGAGGACAGTCTGGCCACCATTTGTCCAGGAAGGACCTGACATGATTCCATCCATATCTAGCATATCTACCGAAATGACAGTTGTGTCCCGATATTACGCTATCCTGGCCTTTCCTTACTGGATAATTGCATTATGGTAGAGGCCCTCCTGCTCTATGCACTGAGCTGTTTTTCTCACAAGGTCCTCAACTCCCCATTCTTGATACTTAACCAGCAGGATCCACACAAGTGTCAGGCCATGTAGAATGTTTGCAAGAGGGATTTGAGTGTGCAAAACATGGTTTGCTCTCAAAAGTTGTTCTGACATTGTGAGATGTTAAAAGGAGCCAGGAGGTCAGTGATGGGCTTCTTTGGGGGGCAGAACTTTCCTAGCATGTTGGACATGTGTCTTCCAAAATGGGTACCTGGAGCATGCTAGAGTGAAGGCGTCATGGGTAGTTCCAGTACCAGTGCTCATGGGCACAGTGGACTATAAGGAGGGCTTGGCTCCACCATTGCCACTGTGACTCATCTGAGGAGAATAGGTCCTCCATTTTCTCCTGCCACAGGTCCCCTGGGAGCTCAGGACATGGAGGGCCCTCAGACCTAGTCCTGCTGTGAGGAGAGGTCTGTTTCAGTGCTGTGCTATAGCCCACAGTGCTCCCTATATTGGCAGGGCTCAGTGAGGGGCTTGAGTGACACACCAAACTGGCTCCCGGGACAGAGTTGCTCTTTCGGTAGGAGGAGGGCTGCCACCTCTTGGGTAGTGGGAAGCGGCCCAGACTCCAGGAGCTCTACAGGGAAAGAATACCATCAGGTAGCCCAAGGGAGGTCCCACCTTGCTGACCTTCCCTATGGTGTGCAACGTGTGAAGATCTTGACATGAGCTTGGGGGAGAGTAGCTTAGTGCCCACTGTGGGTGGCAGGCTCAGGTACTCTGTCTGGGAGTTAAGTATGAAGGGCAAGCTTTCTTCAGCACTATGTGGGCATACCTTAGCAACACACACTTGTGAATAAGCCTGCTTCCCAACTACCAGGGTATTACCGTCAGCAGACATCACTGCAAGTTGTACATGGTCCACTCAGGGAAAAGCCCCCTCCATGCTTGTGCAGAGCTATGGCAATGTGGTTGTGTTAGCCAGGCTTTCCTCATAAGGGACAGCGATTGAGACTGATAGGAATGCTTTCCTCTAACAAGGCCGGCTCAGTGGAATTCAGACTGCTCAGAGTGAGCTCTTCTGTTCCACCTAGTGAGGCTAGGTCTTGTCCACTCTGCCTGGCCTCACCTGAATCCTCTATAACCTCTGGCTCTTCTTTCATGTGAAGGTGGAGGGACAAGCGCCCAAGTTGTGTCTCAGCCCCAGGTTCTGGATTTTGAGGCTTAGTTTGAGCGCCCTGCTGAAAGCTGGAGGGCTCTGTCTTCTCGGATAGGACCTCCCGACCCTCAACCTGGATTGTGACCTGGGGAGATGCCCCCACCAAGTTGAGAGTGACACTGGGTACAGTCAAGGTTGATGAGCACCCACTCGGGAAGCCCAAAGTCTGCCTGGCCAACTCCTTCGAGTCCCTCTAAAGTCTTCCCTCCCCAAGGCCCCAAGCAGCGAGAAGAAGGCGCCTTGTCGGTGCACGTGTAGTTGTTACCCTTCCTCTCTGCTAGCCTGTGGCCATGTGTCAACATAATTCCAGGTGGTGTAGGGATGAACTTGCAAGAACCCTTCCTGGCCTGAAGAGCCTCACAGAGGATCCCTATTATAGGTGCTCTAGGGCCGACAAGGAATTCGCGAGAAGCTCAACTCCGGTGTTGGGTCTGCTTTCCACAGCAGCATGCAATGCCTGTGCACCAGGGCTTGCTCAGGACAGTGCAGCTGCCTGGAGACCTCAGCAGGAGTCCCATTACGACCTGGCCAACGTGAAGGAGCAGGCTCCCTCCACTTCTGGTCATTCAGAGCTGGATTGGGCAGCAGTTCCTGCCCAAGAACCTTACTACCCTCCTCTTGTGAGCAGAGAGATTGGACACAGCCGGAAGGTGCCTCCTGCCCTGAATGGACTTCCCCAGCTGATGTCGGAGCAGCTCACCAGGATGGATGTGGTGAGGGCCTGGGCAGGGCTGCATGTGGGGGCTTGGGTTTCCTGTGCCCTCTTCTGCCCAGGCCCAAGCTTCCTTTCCCTGGAGCCCAAGGATTCTTGCCCCAGCCCCAGCACATCTGGCACCTGTCTGTCTAGGACCATTTGGTTACGTGCAATCCCTAAAGAGGAGAGCCCTGCTGCCCTGCCTGGAAATGTGTGGATTCAAGCCTTGGAGCAGAAAGAGAGGCAGGCAGGATACAGCTCAGCCTAAAGTACCAGGAGCCAGTGGTCTCCTCACTCCCTTGGCAGGCACCTGATATGGACCCGATGGGAGCCAAGCCTGGGATGGGAAAGGGTGCTAGTTTTTGTGGTAGGACTTATGCTACTGGTTTTGGACCTCAACATGTGCTGGCTGGGCTTGGGCAAAAGAAGTTTTTGCCGGGGTCTGGAAGGCATTTGGGAGGACTGAGCGCACTTGGGCAAGCACCACTGTCTCCTTCCCAACTTAGCTCCCTTGGAGTCCCTGTGGGGCTTGGTGTGCTGGGCAGTCAGCACAGCAGATCCAGAGAATCCAAGAAGTTGGAGTGTACTACTCCCTGCTCTGAGCTCCAGAGCCATTTGTCTTTCTGTGTGTGTGTGTGTGTGTGTGTGTGTGTGTGTGTGTGTGTGTGTGTCTTTGTGTGGGGTCAGGGATCCCAGGCCTGGGCCTGGGCACTGTGCTGTGTGACAGGACCTGGTGACCCTGGCCTTTCTCCCCAGGAGCTCTTTGTGAAGGCAGAGCCCAACCAGTGCCTGGGGTCCATGTGGTCCCGGAGATACAACAAGGGCAAGCCACGCCTGGCCCCTAGCATCCAGGTCATCTTGATACACTTTAACAAGGTCGTGTCCTTGGTTACAACCCACTGTCTTGGGGACCTCAGCATGAACACCTCAGTCAGGGCGCATCTGCTGGAATTTTGGATCCAGGCGGCTGAGGTAGGGGATGAGATGTACGGCCTCTGGCCTCTCGCTGTCCCTTCCCATCTCTCTCTCCTGTGCATCTTGGAATTGTGCTCAGGTCCTCTGTGGAGCACAGTCCCATCTTGCCAGGCCCATGCTTAACAGGGCCAGCCAGTCCAAGGCCACCAGTGGTGGGCTCTTCCCTCTATCCTGCTCCTCAGCCTTTGGGGGAGCCCAAACGCTCCCTGGGATGCCTTAGCTCCCTGCCAAGCCCTGCCATTCCAAGGACCCCTCTAGTTCTGGGTAAGTGGTGTAAACAGTGCCAGCGAAGGCTCACACAATCTTCCTCCTCAGGGTTGCCGCGTCCTGAGGAATTTCTCCTCACTGCACGCCATCATGTCTGCCCTGCAGAGCAGAGCCATCTCTCGTCTGCACAGGTCATGGCAACAGGTCTCCAGGTGGGTACCTATTCATCGAGGAAATGCCCTGAGGGTCCACATGGTAGACAGCACCCTCCCTGACCTGGGGCCCAAAAGTACAGGCCAGGGAATGTGAATGGCACACTTGTTGCCTAGGCACGGCTTAGGCAGTCCTTGGCAGGCTCAGTCACTGAATACAGGCACACAGAAACACACGATTATTGGGTTTTCTGAGGTGGCCACACATCTGTGTCTTGTTGAAATGAAAGCAGCACTGACTAGTGGAAGTGGGATAGCACAGCTTTCTGCCAGGAACAAGAAACTGCTCATGGGCCATGGGTCCGGACACTCAGGGAAAGGCTTTTGGACACTGTTGTGCTGCCCTGTGGGAGGCCTGCTGCCCATACAAAATGGAGTCCAACTGCCTCCTCCCACACCTTCACTCTGTCGCTCCTGCAGGAAGGACTTGCTCACATTCCAAAAGCTGGCCGAGATCACCTCTCCTGAAAACAACTACTCTAAGAGTAGAGAGCTGCTACTGAAGGTATGCTATGAGGAGGGGAAGGCAGAGGGCAGAGATGGAGAGGGCACTCATGCTGAAGGGGTGTGGCCACATGGTTGCCCTTCTCTTGGGGGGAAAGGCAAGGGAGGAGCTGACTGATAGGCACTCTTGCAGGTCAAGAGCCCTGGAGTCCTTGGAGGTCTTTCTGGTTGGGACATAGAATGGGAAAACATGGTGGCCCAGGGAAGCAGAGGATCTCCAGGACTGGGGACTGCTTCTGCCCACCCACATGTTGCCAAATGTGCTATAGGCCCCAGAACCATGGCTGCCTTTCCCCACATCTGGCTGGCTTGCGTGCAGGATGCCTCCACTGACTCCTGCCCCTCATTGTTTAGATACACTGTTCAGAATTGGCCTTCTCTGCTAGGGACATTTCAGGGGTGCCCCTTGGCCAAATGCATAAGGCCCCCCTTGGTTGGGGTGCAATCACCCAGAGCAGCCTTGCGCCGCCAGTGGCGCTGTGGGGCTCTGAATGTATCCACAGAGCTGATGCTGCTCATGCTCAGATCCCAGCTGAGAGGTTCCCAGCCCACAGCAGAGGCTGTGCATGGCCCAAGGCCTTGACAAACAGGGCTGGCCAAGTACCCCTAACTCTTGTCTCTCAACCTAACTCCAACTCTGACAAGAGGATATGGGAGGATTGCTGTTCCAAGCTAGCCTGGCATGGAAAGCTGGAAGATGACCCCCCAAATGGGGAAATGGACCTGTGGCTCAGGTGGTAGCCTAGCCACTAGGAGCTTCAACCTTCAAAGGTCACCCCGACCGTGCGGTCTGCTAGTGGCAATGAAAACAAATTAGGAAAAGAAACCCCCAAAGAGGAAGGTGAGAAAAAACCAAGGCCTGGTTCTTCTTTCCTGAGCTCTTCCCATTTAAGAGCAACTGAAGGCACATCCCCTCACATTCTGGACACATTGGTGTGCACAAGTGGGTCCTGGGATGCTCCTGTGCCAGCTGCGCACAGGTAGAGAGAGCTTCCTGCCCCAGCCCATGGGCCTGGGCCGCAGAGAGAGGGGAAGATATTGCAGGAGTCACAACCCCATCCTACTCAGCTGAGGAGAGTCAGGATGTTGTGGTCAGGAAGGATTGTGGAACGCCATGGCACCTTCCCTTTGTGCCGGGACGATCCTGACCCTCAGAGAAAAGCTAGCTGAGTGAAGTCTGCTGAGAAGCTCATGGACCCCTTCCCTACGGGCCTGAGGCCACAGAACAGCCCAACAGCCTTCTGTATCCTTCAGTTTTCTCCAGGAATATAGGAAGGGCTACACAGCTCCCAAGGCTGACCACCCTGGTTGGCTTTTGTCCTTCCTCCCAAAGGAGAAAGCAATGAACCCTGTAGAGTTCTGAGGAGGTATGACCCCCCCCCCAATGCCAGGCAGGTCAGCACCATTGGAGTCAGGCAGCAGAGGACCCTATCCAGTCCTCAGTGCCAGGAGGCGGGCTGTGCAGTTGAGGAAGCAAGCAGAGGAGGCCCGGTGTCCAGGGGAGATGCCCAGCAGTGAGTGCTGGGACCAAGCCTGAGCTAGAATTGGTCAGCTTGGCCATTAAAAGTTTGGCCCTGCACAGCAGCCAAATGCATAGCACGAGGAACACACTGGCACTAGGAAGATGCACAAGACAGAGCCCTCACTCACAACATGCTTGATTCTGGCAGGAGACCCGCAAGCTGGCGAAGCTGCTCAAAGGAGGTCCTAGGCAGTCTAAAAAGATGGTGAGTGACTGAGACCTTGGCCAGGATGCCTCACTGAGAAAACGCTAGCCTTAACTAGCTCTGTTAGCCTTGGAGCTCATCCCCAAGGGTGGCAAGCAGAAGGGACGATCACGCTATGGGAGATGGGAGCCCTGATCAGGGAGCTGTCAGATGGGAAGGAGGAAGTACAGCCAGCAGAGCCAGGGCTTGGCAGAGTCTTGAGGAGGCTGCTGGGCAGTGGTGGGCTATTTCCCTTTGGACTCTGCATACAAAAGCCTAGTGCTGGACCTGTAGAGTTTGGAGTTGCAAGCAGCTGGTAAGGGCTGTGGACAGAGGGCTCACAGGTTCTCCAGGATCCCATGATGTGGGAGGCCCTGTGTGGGTGCAGGCTGTCTGAGAAGTCCATTGGGATTGGGGCAGGGTGGGCCCTGGGCTCTGACCATCACCCTGCCAATCCTACAGGGGATGATCAAGGGCATCGTGCCCTATCTGAGAATCTTCCTGAAAGATTTCCTCGTGGTTCACCTGGCCTACGTGGATGCCCAGGATGTGAGTAGCACAGGGAGCTGGCGTCCTGAGCTCTGGCACTGCTGGTGGCCTCAAGGCCGTGCTCTAAGCTGAGTGCAATGCCCCTGAGAGCAGGTGCCGCCCACAGCTGCCTGAGCCCCATGCTGTGGGCACAGAGCCCACCTGAGACTTCAAGTCCCATAAGGGAGGATCTGGGGCCCCACCTGGCAGCAGATTTCCTAAGACAAACAACCTGTGGCCCAAGCCAGGCCTATTCCCCTGAAGCCACAATGTTCCTCCTAGCACAGAAGGGTCAGTCCTCACACTGCCTGCACCTGACTGCATGCTCGGTGCCCAGCCCTCCACTCTGCTAGTTGGTCCTCTTTCTATGCATGCACATGGGATCCTGTGGCTAGAGGAGGCCCTGCTCAGAGGTCCTAAGGGCAGAAGGGCCCCATTCTAATTGCAATGCCCTCTGCCTTCTAGGAGAAAAGCAAAGAGAAGAATTTGATACGGGTGAGTGGTAGCTGCCTAGACAGGACAGGGCTGGTGGGGGCCAGCAGGGGGGTGCAGTCAGGCCTGCCCCTCTGCGCTTTTCTCCTGGGGGCAATGGCAGTAGAAAGAAGTGCTACCCCAGGCAGGGTGGGTTATGAGGTGGCACCCAGAAGATTCCCTGCTGGCAGGATGGATTGTAAGGACATGGCTGTGAGCTCCCAGGCAGCCTTGGGAGGCTCAGTGGATGTTGGGTGGCTAGAGCAGCAGAGGAGCTGGGTCCCTCCCAAGACAGCCTAGCCCAGCCCTGGCCAGCCCAGCCCTGTCACTGCCCTTGTGCTGTCCATGGCCAGGAAATCGAGATCCTCGATCAGATGAGAGAGCTGCAACGCAGTTGCCGCTTTTATAATATTCGAGTGGACCACCATTTTACTGAGTGGTTCAGGGGCCTGGAGCGGCTCAGCAAGGATGCCAGGTAGGTTGCCACTCTCTGGGGCAGCAAAAGGGGCCATCCCTAGGAGGGGCCAGAGGGACTGAGGTGTGTATCTGGGTGAGGGGGACGGGATAGACACTTTAGAGGGCCTAATGAGGGGTGGGTCACTAAGCTCCGACGCCCAGGTCAATTTGGGCTGGGAGCTGTACACAGCACTTGGTCTCCTCACGGGCATATTTGTCATAGCTACGAGCTGTCCTGTACGCTGGAGCCCTGCAGTCCCACTGACTGTCCAAGCAAGAAGCGCTCAGCCATTGGCAATCCTGACAAGAAGTAAGTGGATGGGCCCTGTCAGGCAGGGGCCAGGGCAGATGGGGGGCTGGGCAACCCGCTGGCCCCACAGGCTTGGGCAGACTTGGCCCAGGTGACAGCAGCCCTATTGTTGAGCTCAGAGGCTCAGTTCTCTGGGCCTCACCTTCTTCCCCTATGAAGTCTCTGGGATCCATCCCTGAGAAGGGGTCAGATTAAGGAAAGCAGTGATTGCCAAGAAATTGGACTGGAGCTGCATGCTAGCAGGGTACTGGGGAGTGGGAACTTGAACTGTGCTTGGGGCTTGCACTTCTAGAACCTCTCTGATGCCACCATTCACACAACACTGCCTTCCCTTGCAGTGGCGGCTCCCAGCCACTCCAAATGACCTTTCTCCAGAGGACAAAGAAGAAGCTTAGAGCCTGTTTCAGCTTTCTTCCCAGGAAAAGAAAGGGCCAAAACATTAATATCATCTCACCTTAGTCTGGCTGGACTGGGGCTAATCACCACAAACCTAAGGTGGCCCAGGCCACACCTCCCCTGCGTTCACCGCCAATCCTGAAACCCTCTCAATCCTTCTTTGGCAATCCTATATTAAGTGAATATGGCAGCCTAGCCTATTAGAATGTTACAAAAACAAAAAACACACCAAAAAAAAAAAAAAGAAAAAAGAAAAAGAAAAACCAAAAAAAAAAAAAAAACCAAAAAAGAAAAAAAAAATTTTAAAGAAACAAAACCTCAACTCCGATTCACCACAAAAAAAAAAACAAAAATAAAAAAAAACACAAAAGAAGAAAAGAACCACAAAAGAAACAAAACAAAACCCCAACCCCGCTTTGCCACAAAAAAAAAAAAATAGAGAAAAAAAACAGAAAAGAAAAAAAAAATCAAAAACAAAACCCCAACTCTGCATTGCCCCCTGTGGGGCCGGCAGGAGGCAACTCTTTGCAGGAAGGTCACTGGAGCACTTCCTGGAGGGAGATAGGATCAGCTTGGAAGAGTCATGGAGTCACAGTGTGTTGGGCTTCCTCTAGCCCTGCTGACATATCTGATGTGGTTCCCTGTATCACAGAGCTGTTACAACGCACTCTGTGCTAGTGGTGTGAGCAAATGTCTCATTCAGGAGCTATGCCAGGGCGGGCCTGGACAAGGAAATTGTTCCTGCTCTAAAGAGTGTACGCTGTGTCTTGGGGCACTTTGGGACAAGTGCTGGGGTTGTGTTGGTATGTGTCATCCTCAGAAGTAAAGTGACACTCCTCCCACTTCAAGAGCACAGTAGAAGAACTGTATGAGCCTATCCCCTCTCTCTTCTGGGCACTCACAGAAGGACACACCCAGTTGATTTGGAGCATTGTTTCCTTCCCTAGTGCAGAAGAACTTTCAGAACATGAGAACCTGGTTTCTATTTTAGAAACTGTGAACCAGCCTCATCACCCAAATGTGTCTGTTCCTAAAAATAATGTTCATGCACAGAAAACAAAGGGGCATGATCTCCCTGATATATGACTGTTAACAAAGGGAGACAGCGAGACAGTAGAGACCAAGTCTGTGAATACTCTATATGTTCTTGATACATTGTATATTGCATATATGTCTACCTGACCTAGACAAGGGATAGAAAAACAGGTCGTCAGATATCACAAGAAATGTACACACTGCCCTACTATGTAACTGCACCCTTTTTGCACAACACCTTGTAAAAAAATTTATGTTCAATTAATAAAAATAAAATAAAATAAATAACGTTCATGGCCCCTTATTCCGGTGACAAAGAGCAACTGTTTACTGTGGTCTAGTTTCATGACCGCATGTCCATACATAGTGTAAAATATCCTGTGAGTCCATGGGAGCATCCAAGTACCGCTGGTTTCATAATGCCTGCTGTTAGTGCATCGGTCCCGAATGCTTGGACTACAGAAGTTAGACTGTCAAGTGTATGAACTTTATATTTCAAAGAAGACAAACGTAAATAGAAAGCATCTTAGAAAGAAATTTGTGCGCATGAGAGTTCCTCAGAGAATCGACCCGTGGCCTCAGCGTGCCAACAGGTTATGAAGATGTCAAGAATCTGGATTGCATTACCTTTAAGGTATGGTATATCCAGGGATGTCTTCAGTTACAGAGTTATAGCTGCTCTTGTTCTTTATTCCCCACTGGTAACATAGCTTTACCTTTGGACACTTGTATAACTTTGGTCATAAGGGCAACAGGTACACAGAGAATTCCTAAAAGATCTAAGTTTGTAACAAAGCCTGATGATCTTTTCTTTGGTATTGAAGAGCTTTCTGTCTTCAAAATTATAGCATTAAACTGTTAACATGAACAATGATTTCCTGACCTGCTACTGAATATGTCATTCTTTATTGTTCCCTGGTAGTGTTTATGTACTCTGTAAGTATAGTAGATATTCAAATATATTAGTGTAACAGCTCACATGAAAATTACCATAGGAAATTTAAGTTGAACATCTTTCCTTCATTTTAGACAGCGAAAGCTTATTGTATTTATAATTTAAAAATCTGTAGTAGAATCTATCCCGTGATACATTTGTTGACAGTACTTTACTGAAAATTTGTCATTCTCTTCCATTCTCTTCCCGAAGTGCTGATATAGGTAATGGTCATCCCTATGAATTTCAAGGTACCTACACCTTTTCAACAACACTAGATACATGTGAGATTAGGTGAATAGCCAAGTGAGGCATTTGTTTGAGCTAAGATGTCAGCTTTGAGAGCAGTGGGGCTTTGGAATGACTGTCCACTTGGATTTCACATGGGTCCCAAGGGAAGAACATGTATTCCTATAGGGAGCAGCATAAGTAAAGTCAAAGCTATACTGGGAAAAGAAACTAAACCCAGCACTAACAAGTTGGTGCCTAGTTCAGTAGACACAATGTGATCAGATGGAAACTGAAGATGTGTGTCTACAGGAGAGGGTAAAAATGCAGGGAGCTATAATGGGAACCACTTACAGCAGTTTATGTTAATTGCCTTGGTTATTTTTGAAATTTTCCATTAATTAAATTTCTAGCTACATCTGATTCCCCCCCCTCCCCCCCCAGGGCCTGAGCACTGTCCCTGAGTTCGTTTTGCTCAAGGCTAGCACTCTACTCCTTGAGCCACAGCGCCACTTCTGGCCATTTTCTATATATGTGGGGCTGGGGAATCGACCCCAGGGTTTCATGTATGTGAGGCAAGCTCTCTTGCCACTGGGCTATATTCCCAGTCTCCTGAAGTTCTTTTTAAACACATATCATACTGGGAGGCTAGAATGCTCTTTACTAAAAATATCCTACACAGCTATACAAACGGCTTTTTTTAAAAACAATGTTTCAATAGAGTTAAGCTGAAGTACGATATGTCCTTCATAGGAATAAAACTCTACCTTCAAGAGCCAATCTAAGACATTAATATTTCTATTATACAGATAATTCCTTGGATTACCAATTTTTTCTAGGTAATATGGGAATTACAAGTACTTTAAAAAATACTTCTTTAAAACACATATTTTAGTATATAAAAATAGATCATATTTGGATACATTTGTATATGGATTATTTGAACACTAGTTGTTAGATCATTTATTACACTGTAAATATTATAAATATTAAAGCCCTGGGGCCGGGAATATGGCCTAGTGGTGGAGTGCTTGCCTGCCATATGGAAAGCCCTGGGTTTGATTCCTCAGTACCACATATATAGAAAACACCAGAAGTATCACTGTGGCTCAAGTGGCAGAGTGCTAGCCGGGAGCAAAAAGAAGCCAGAGAGAGCACTCAGGCCCTGAGTTCAAGCCCGAGGACTGGCAAAAAGAAAGAAAAACAATAAAAGCCTTGATATTTTCCTGTTCTTTCCAATAAATCTAATGAACATTCAAGGTACTTTGGCCTTTTGAGAGGCTGAGGGTTAGCTCATTTATACAATTGATACTTAGATATTAGTATGTCCTTTTTTTTTTTTACTTGAAGTACGTTTGTCTAAAAGTGCCTGAAATCGGGGCTGGGAATATGGCCTAGTGGTAGTGTGCTCGCCTCGCATACATGAAGCCCTGGCTTTTGATTCCTCAGCACCACATATACAGACAAAGCCACAAGTGGTGCTGTGGCTCAAGTGGTAGAGTGCTAGCCTTGAAGAAAAGAAGCCAGTGCTCAGACACTGAGTGCAAGCCCCAGGACTGGCAAAAAAATAAAAAGAACAAGACAGTGAAGAAGAGGGAGACAGAGAAGAGGGAGGGAGGGAGGGAGGGAGGGAGGGAGGGAGGGAGGGAGGGAGGGAGGGAGGGGGAAGAGATAATGAATGAGAATCAGATGTTTTGGTATTTTTTGCCTAATTGGGGGCTTGTGAACTCAGGGCCTAGGCAATGTCCCTGGCTTTGGGCTCAAGGATTACACTCCACCATCTGAGCCCCTGCACCACTTCCGGGCTTTTTCTATGTCTGTGCTGCTGAGGAATCCAAACCAGGGTTTCATGTATGCATGTTAGGCAAGCACTGTACCGCTAAGCCACATTCTCAGCCCTTGGATGGTTTGGGCCCTGTTTTTCTTACCACCTGCTCACAAAAGCCACCTTCAGGTATGGCTGAACATGCCTCAGAAATTTGCCTCTGACAAATTCCCTATTTGATAGATTTCATTCAAGTTGACTTTGTGCTCACCTATAACATGGCAGCCATTCCTTCCTCCTAGTACACAAGGAAAAGAATAGCCACACAGTAGCAGGTGCAGGGATGAAGAAAACCAAAAGTCTAATGTCCTTTGGCACATAGAATACACTCTCAAGTCTCAGTCATAATAGGACAAAAAGGCCAAGTACAATGTTCAAGGTTCCTCGCTCGTTCTGGTGAGGACAGTCTGGCCACCGTCTGTCTAGGAAGAACCTGTATTGATTCCATGCATATCTACCATATCTACCGATATTACGGTTGTGTCCCAATATTATGCCCTCCTGACGTTTCCTTACTGGATAACTGCATTATGTTAGAGGCCCTCCTGCTCTATGCACTGAGCTGTTTTTCTCACAAGGTCCTCACCTCCCCACTCCTGATACTGAGCCAGCAGGATCCACACAAGTGTCAGGAGGCCATGCAGGATGTTTGCAAGAGGGATTTAAGAGTGCAAAACATAGACTTTGCTCTCAAGAGGTGTTCTGACATTATGAGAAGAGGAGCCAGGAGGGCAGAACTTTCCTAGCATGCTGGACATGTGTCTTCCAAAATGGGTACGTGGGGCAGACTAGAGTGAAGGCGTCCTTGGTAGTTCCAGTTCCAGTGCTCATGGGCACAGTGGACTATAAGGAGGGCTTGGCTCCACCATTGCCATTGTGACTCATCTGGGAGAAGAGGTCCTCCATTTTCTCCTGCCAAAGGTCCCCTGGGAGCTCAGGACATGGAGGGCCCTCAGGCCCAGTCCTGCTGTGAGGAGAGGTCTGTTTCAGCACTGTCCCATAGCCCATAGTGCTCACTATACTGGCAGGACTCAGTGACGGGCTTGAGTGACACACCAAACTGGCTCCCCGGACAGAGTTGCTCCTTAGGTAGGAGGAGGGCTGCCACCTCTTGGGTAATAGGAAGCAGCTCAGACTCCAGGAGCTCTACAGGGAAAGAATACCATCAGGTAGCCCAAGGGAGGTCCCACCTTGCTGGCCTTCCCAATGGTTTGCCAAATGTCAGATCTAGGCTGGGACGACCTGGACATGGGCATGGGGCAGAGTAGATTATGACCCACTGTGGGTGGCAGGCTCAGGTACTCTGCTGGGAGTTAAGTATGAAGAGCAAGCTTTCAGCACTATGTGGTCTTTCCTTAGCCTGCTTCCCAGCTACCAGGGGATTACCTTTAGCGGACATCACCACAAGTTGTACATGGTCCACTCAGGGAAAAGCCCCCTCCATGCTTGTGCAGAGCTATGGCAATGTGGTTGTGTTAGCCAGGCTTTCCTCATAAGGGACAGCGATTGAGACTGATAGGAATTCTTTTTTCTAACAAGGCCTGGCCCAGTGGAATTCGGACTGCTCAGAGCAACGTCTTCTGGTCCACCTAGTGAGGTTAGGTCTTGTCCATTCTGACTGGCCTCACCTGAATCCTCCTAACCTCTGGTTCCTCCTTCATGTGAAGATGGAGAGGCAAGTGCCCAAGTTGTGTCTCCGCCCCAGGTTCTGGATTTTGAGGCTTAGTTTGAGCGCCCTGCTGAAAGCTGGAGGGCTCTGTCTTCTCTGATAGATAGGACCTCCCGGCCCTTAACCTGGATTGTGACCTGGGGAGATGCTCCAACCAAGTTGAGAGTGATGCTGGGTACAGTAAAGGTTGATGAGCACGCACTCCAGAACCCCAAAGTCGGCCTGGCCAACACCTTCTGACTACACCCTCTAAACTCTTCCTTCCCCCAGCCCCCAAGCAGGGAGAAAAAGGCCCACTTGTTGGTGCACGTCTACTTGTTACCCTTCCTTTCTGCTAGCCTATGGCCATGTGTCAACATAATTCCAGGTAGTGTAGGGATGAACTTGCAAGAACCCTTCCTGTCCTGAGGAGCCTCACAGAGGATCCCTGTTATAGGTGCGCACCACATATGCATCATGCAGGCAGAAGAGGGTGTTTCTGGCCAGGTACAGCACTCCCCAGGGCAGAAGACAGCTGGATGGTGCTCCAGTCCTGAGATCCATTCAGGTCCATTAACTCACCCATTTCTGAGGCTAGCCCAGCTCTCTGTGTAGCCTGGCAAGGAAGGCAGCAGCCTCTTCAGGGCTGTCTGGATGTTGTCCTTGTATTGAATCTCAGGGAAGCAGTGCACCCAGGAACTAAGAGTTCCAATCTGGTCCTTGGCAGACACGTCTGGCTGTAGCCATTGGTGACACAGCTCATGAAGCCAGGCTAGTGCCTCTTGGGGTTCTGTTGCCTCTTCCTAGAGGAAGCACCAGAATTGGAGGTGTGCATCTCCAGGTCCCACAGGATGGCTTCTTACTCCTCCTCATAGTTTTCCAGCTTCACCACCACACACATCTTCTGCAGGTTCGTGGCCAGGGAAGCCCAGCACAGTAGTTCCCATCAGGAGTACCAGGTCAGAGCTTGGAGGCCAGTGCCTGTCTCTAGGCAGGAATAGTATGAGGCGACTCAAGTAATAATGAAGGATCGGTGAATGCTTATGGATATCTATTATGTATTTGTTTTTCCAGTCCTGGGGCTTGGACTCAGGGCCCGAGCACTGTCCCTGGCTGCTTTCTGCTCAAGGCTAGCACTCTACCACTTGAGACTTCTGGCCTTTTGTGTCAATGTGGTGCCGAGGAGTCGAACCTAGGGCTTTATGTGTACTAGGCAAGCACTCTGGCAACTTGTCCACATTCCCACCCTCGATATCTATTATATGCTCTGCTGCTCCATCCTGTTTCCAGTCGAAGGCAGATGAGCAAACAGGTGCAGACAGGCAGGCACTATCCCGGGCCTGCAGGTCTGTAAGTCCTGGTTGAGTCTCCTCTTACTGGCCCTATTCTCCTTCCTTTTCCTCCTGAGTGCTGTGATAACAGATGTATGCCACCATGCCTGGCTCCCTGACCTCTGTGGCTGGGCCTGCACAGTGTCTCTAGACAGGCTGCCTCAGAGGCCTAGAAACATCTCTACCCCACATCTTGCTTTCCACCTTCCCGCTCCAGCTAGTGGAAGCCGCCTCCTGCCTAAACATCAGCAGCATGGGTACCCGCTCCCTCACCGCTCAGACATTCTCTCAGATTTCTCCTCTCCTTCCCCAACAGCACTCGCTCCTGATCTGCTTGGTCCTCAGGGGCCGCCTCAGCCCGCCTAGTTCTCCCTCAGCCACCCTGTGCAATAGTCACCCGTGGACCAGCTCCCAGGCAGCCTCCTTCCCTGTCTCAGCCCCATCACTGAAGCCATCAGCCCCGAGATTTGGGGACCGCGGGGTGGGAGGTGATGTGGGACCTTCGGTGGACCAGGAGTCCCACAGGAAGGTCCTTGTGGATCCCGCCCCGTCCAGGTGGCGGAAGCTCTGAATCTCAGTTTCCCCACGTGCAGACCGGGGCGGAGCTCCCCCTGGTCAGCGAAGCTCCTGCCCCACCTCCGAGTTCGGGGCGCAGGGCCCCAGCCTGCACGAAGCCCCGTGGTTGGCTTCCCCTACCAGCGCGGCCTGACCTCCGCGCCTCCAGGTGGTGTCAGCCCCACGGAACGCTCGTGTCACTGCCCGCCAGGCGGCCAGGCTCGAACCTGCGAGGGATCCGGAAACCCACTTGCCAGAAGCCGAGGCGGCTGCTTCTGCGCTGGGCTCCCAGGGAAACCGCGGCAGCACCGTGGCAGCCGGCAGCTGGACCCCAAACCCCACGCCAGCCCAGAGCCCGCCGGGATGTTGAGGCGCCCGGGAAGACTGCGTCCACGCCAGCCTGCTGCCCAGGCCCTCGCTCCGGAATGCGAAGCCCCGCCCTCACCGCGGAGCTCCGGGCGCCGCCCCTGCTCTCGAGCATGCGCACTCCGCCTTCGTCCTCCCGAACGGACTCCATCACCCAGAATCCTTTGAACCCCCCGAGGCTCCGCCCCTCATTCCCAGTCCCTCCCTCACCGGCCTGGATTCCGGTGCCCTTGATGCTCCCCCTCGGCCCCTGGGCGGAGCTCTGGCCGTGACGGGAACCCGTACTCGGTTCGTTTCGCCTCACTCGCGCCTGGGATCTCGTGTCCTGGACGAGCGGCAGGCCCTTAGCGCTGGCCCGAGGAGGGCGGGAGCGCCCGCAGCGGTGCCTTCCGGACTGCGCTTCCGCGCCCCCCAGTGGCCGGGTCTGTGGCGAGCGTTTCTCCACGGGGTGCGCAGGGATCTGCACCAGCCGCCGCCCTCCTGCGACGTGGGCCTCCGCCCGGTGCCTCACCCCGCTCCCGGTCGAAGGCGCCCCCTCCTCTGCTATGCGCGCTGAGTCCCAGCCCGAGGCTCCGGCGCAGTCAGCCGGCCTCGTTCCCCTGTGGGGCGCCTTGTGTGGAGCGGGACTGGCCTGGAACTCACGCCCCGCGTGGTGCGCGGCCTCGTGTAGAGGCCCTCGGGGCTCAGGGGTGCGGGCGCGGGTCTCCTGGACACGTTATGTCGATGTGCTCACCTGTTGGAGGATGGGTCTGGCTGTTGTGGATGGAGCGGTGTAACTGCATGTTTTAGGTCGACAGCCTTCCTCCTGGGTCATCCACAGGCCAGGCCACGGTCGCCCCTTCCCACCCAACCTGCACGCACCCGTAGCCCCAAGTGAGTCACGAACATGTTGCTGCAGCAGTCAAGATCCCAGTCCCTTCCCACGCCTCCTCCTGGTGCTCAGCTAGACAATGTCTTGTCCCTGGCTACGAGCCAGCTATAGGATGTTTTCCCTGGCTAAGAGCCAGCTATAGAATGTCCTGCCCTGGCTGCCTGATACACAGTGTCCAGCTGTGGCCACAAGAGATTTCCTCCTCCCAGCTCCTTCTCCTGCCCTCAGCCTCCCTGGTAATCCTAATGACCTCGCTGCCTGAGAGCAGGCTGCCACTCCTCTATCCTGGGAAAGCTAGTCTGTCAGCTTAGGCTTACACTAAAGTGTTTTCTTCCTAGGTGACTGTGTGTCTGTGTGGTTTTGGGGTTAGTGCTTACAGGGCCAGGACTTGCGGGAAGCATACCGCTACACTCACGGCCGTGCCAGTGAGGAGTACGAGTGCTATGTCATCCCGGAGGAGGAGGAGGAGGAGGAAGCTGCCGATGTCTTCTGTGTCACCTGCAAGACTCCGCTTACAGCTGTGGAGAATTCACATGAGCACAAGGACCACCACGTGACCCCACTGGAGAAAGCACTGGAAAGCATCAGGGTAAGAGGGTCATGTGTGTGTATGTGGGGGGGGGGGGCTCAGGAAAGAGACAGGGCAAAGGCGGTATTCACACCTCCTCTGTGATGCCCTGGCAACAGGATGAAATCCACAAGTACATGTGCCGACTGGAAAAGCAGATTATCCACATGGAAAACTTTGCGAGTCACCTGGAAGAGGTTTTCATCATGGTGGAGGTGAGAGCATGTCTGACAGCCATGGGGGTGTCCAGCACCTTATAGGATGGCGGCCCCTCCATGCCACCCTCCCTCCTCTTCATCCCCACCCCTTCCTCTGCACCTGGGCACATACAGACACGCAGGTTGCCAGCATTCTGCGCTCGCTCTTGGCTCTAAATGGGGACCTCAGCGTCCATACATCCCAGGTGCTTCTCATGAATTGTCCCCTCGATTAAAGACAGCACCCCACCCCTCCTTTCTGCATGTCACATTTGTTGGGCAGTTCCCACTGGCCACAATTCTGCTCCACATCTCCTCTTTCCCCTTGTGGGTGGGATCTAGTTGGTGCTGAGGTTTATGGGAAGTGAAGATCGGGAAGTTCAGGATGTGAAGATCAGGAAGCTTTGACAGCTCAGAAGGAAATGTAGGAAGGCCTCTGTTCCACATTAAGGTAGAGGTCCCCAGCTGATTGTCATGGCAGTAGGAGGCAGCTAAAACTGAAAAGGACTGTGGAATACTGCCAGGTTGGCGACTCCTCCATCCTGGCAGAACAATGACCTCCACTATATCCCGGGCACTGAGGCCGAGACTGAGATCAGCTGTCTTGCAGGAGAACTTCAGAAGACAGGAACAAAACGTTCAGTCACATTACAATGAGATCTTGGAAACACTTGCACAAAAATATGAGGAAAAGGGGCTGGGGATATGGCCTAGTGGCAAGAGTGCCTGCCTCATATACATGAGGCCCTGGGTTCGATTCCCCAGCACCACATATACAGAAAATGGCCAGAAGTGGCGCTGTGGCTCAAGTGGCAGAGTGCTAGCCTTGAGCAGGAAGAAGCCAGGGACAGTGCTCAGGCCCTGAGTCCAAGCCCCAGGACTGGCCAAAAAATATATATATATATATATATATGAGGAAAAAATACAGGCTCTCGGGGAGAAAAAGAAAGAGAAGCTGGAGGCCGTGTATGGATAGCTGGTCAGCTGTGGAGAAAGCCTGGAGACCTGCAAAGAACTGATGGAGACCATAGAAGAGGTGTGCCATGAGGACAAGGCTGACTTCTTTTTAAAAAAAAAAAAAGATATAATTCAACAGTAGAGTATCTCAGAGGCCTAAGATCTATTGTCACAGTCGCACACACACACACACACACACACATACACACACAAAAGATAGGCTACCCCAAGCCATTGACTCTTTTTTTTTTTTATTAATTGGACATAATTTTTTTTACAAGGTGTTGTGCAAAGAGGGTGCACTTACATAGTAGGGCAGTGTGTACATTTCTTATGATATCTTACGACCTGTTTTTCTATCCCTTGTCTAGGTCAGGTTGACATATATGCAATATACAATGTATCAAGAACCTATACAGTATTCACAGACTTGGTCTCTACTGTCTCTCCGTCTCCCTTTGTTAACAGTCATATATCAGGGAGATCATGCCCCTTTGTTTTCTGTGTTCTAGGCTTGTCTCACTCAACATTATTTGTTCGAGTTCTGACCATTTCCCTGCGAATAACAGTATTTCACCATTCCTAATCGCTTTGTAGTATTCCATTGTGTATAAGTACCATATTTTTTGGATCCATTCGTCTGGAGGGGCATCTGGGTTGTTTCCATATTTTAGCTATTGTGAATTGTGCCGCGATAAACATGGAAGTACAAATGCCTTTTTGATATCTTGGATTTTGCTGTTTAGGATAGATGCCTAGGAGTGGTATGGCTGGGTCATAGGGTAGGTCTATATTGAGCTTTTTGAGAAACCTCCATACTGTTCTCCAAAGTGGTTGTACTAATTTGCACTCCCACCAACAATGGAGAAGGGTTCCTCTTTCCCCACAGCCCCTCCAGCATTTGTTGTTGCCTGAGTTCAGAGTATAGGCCATTCTAACTGGGGTGAAGTGGTATCTCAGGGTTGTTTTTATTTGCATTTCCTTTACTACCAGCGATGTTGAACATTTCCTCATATGTTTCTTTGCCATTTTTATATCTTCTCTTGTGAAGTCTCTCTTTAGCTCTTTTGCCCATTTCCTAATAGGTTTATTGGGCTTGGAGGGGCTTAGTTTTTTGAGTTCTCTGTAGATGACCGATATCAGTCCTTTGTCTGTTGCTGTGCTGGTAAATATCCTTTCCCATATGGTTGGCTGTCTTTCTATTTTGGTGGCTATGTCCTTAGCTGTGCAGAAACTTTTTAATTTGTAGTAGTCCCATTTGTCGAGTCTTTCCCCTATTTGTTGTGCCCCTGGGACTCTATTCAGGAAGTTCCTTCCTGTGCCTATAAGTTCTAGTGTCTTTCCTACTCTGTCCTTCAGTAGTTTTAAGGATTCAGGTCTGATATTGAGGTCCTTGATCCATTTTGAGTTGATCTTGGTGCATGGTGATCGGCTTGGGTCTACTTTGAGTTTTCTGCATATGGCTGCCCAGTTCTCCCAGCACCAGTAGTTGAAGAGGCTATGTTTATTCCATTGTTTGTCTTTAGCTCCTTTGTCGAATATCAGTTGGCTGTAAGAGTGTGGTTTTATTTCTGGGTCTTCAGTTCTAATCCATTGGTCTTCCGATCTGTTTTTATACCAATACCATGCTGTTTTTGTTATGATGGCCTTGTAGTAGAGCTTGAAGTCAGGTATTGTGATACCTCCTGCACTGCTTTTTTTGCCTAGAATTGCTTTGGCTATTCTAGGTTTTTTGCTGTTCCATATGAATTTATGGATTGGTTTCAGTGAAGAATGTGGCTGGGATTTTGATAGGTATTGCATTGAATTTGTATAACAATTTGGGCAATATGGTCATTTTCACTATATTGATTCTGCCTACCCATGAGCATGGGAGGTCTTTCCATCTCCTTGTGTCTTCTTTGATTTCCAAGGCTGACTTCTTAAAGGTGGGTGACGAAGCAAGGAGACGTACAGGGGAGACACCGATCAGTCGTGGTTAGGGGAGCCGAGGTGCCCAATCAATTTTGTGTTTTGTTGGTTTGGGAGTTACTAGGATTTGAACTCAGGGCCTCACACTTGCTAAGGAAGCTCTTAACCACAGCTCCATCCCCTGGAGTTGGCTTTTGTGGTCTGTGTCCCTGTGACTCCACTGGATGTTCGAGACTGGGAAACTGGCTGTCTGCCTGCATGGCTCAGCCATGAGTGGACACGCTAGCTCAGACACAGCTGACCCTTGCTAGCCACTATTGCACCCACCTTTGTTTCTCTGTCCCTTATCCTGGAGCTGAGCAAAAGTAGCACCCTGGGAGCTTTCTGGCCACCTCAGCTTTTGGGGCTCCAGGGCTGGGAGTCAGGGAGACGTGAAGGCTAAGAAGGGTGCCTCCCACTTTCCAGTTACAAGGGTAATGATTATATACCTTACCTTTTTTTTTTTTTTTTTTTTTTTTGCTGTTCCTGGGACTTGAACTCAGGGCCTGGGCACTGTCCCCTATCTTCTTTTGCTCAAGGCTAGCGCTCTACCACTTGAGCCACAGCCCCACTTCTGGCTTTTCTGTGCATGTGGTGCTGAGGAATCAAACCCAAGGCTTCATGCATGGTAGGCAAGCACTCTACCACTAAGCCACACTCCCAGCCTACACCTTACTTTATAATCTCAGGCATGCATCCAAAAAAGATGCATTTCTCAATTTTCTCAAATCAAATTAAATCTAACCCGAACCATGTGCAGCTGGGCTGTGGGAATTCCAACTTCAGCCAGAGCAGGGGTTTCCTTTCTCACAAGGTCCACCAGCTGTGGGAAAGGTTCTTCAGCCAACAGAAACTTTCTGGTTACTGAGTATGGCTCCACACTGTCCCCCAAAGCCCAACTATACCTCCTTCCTGCTGTGTTTAGGGGTGACTAACGCTGAGAGTGATGTCAGGCCCAAGGAGAGCCAGAGACGCCCACACCTTTAAATCTACCATCACCAGTGCCATTATCTTTAAGACGCAGCCTGGGACATCAAAGGTGATATGCACACTCACTGTTGCTCACTGTTGCTTACCCCGTGAAAGCCAGACACACCCCAGCATCAGCAGCAGAGGACCCATCTTGTAACCAGCGGTGTTTCCAGTCAGTGAACCTGCCTGTTGTCTTCTAGTCAGTGGTCCAAAGGACACACTTGGTGGCTGGTTTCTAACTGCCCAGTTTTTAAGCATGTTCACATTGTCATCTATTTGAAAAAGAAAAGTCCCTTCCCAGACTGATGGACTATTTCTCTTCTGTCTTCCCTGCAGGATGCAGTGGCCATGGCTGACAGGTAACTCAGCTTCCCTCAGCCTCCCGTCTGCCCCCATGAGCAGCTTAGCGCTGAAGTGACAGCCTGAGGTGCCAAGGCCTAGAATTGACTCTCCGAGCCTCAGGGAGGAAGAGAGTATACACAGCAAGGCGAAGCCAGCAAGCCCTCCTCTACCTGGAGAAGGGGTCTGGAGGAAGCCTGGCCTCCCCCAGCTCTTCTAGGACCCAGACTGTGCAGCTGCAAAAGCAGGCCTACAGTCAGATGGGAGTTCAAACCCTGCTACTCCTGCCTCTCTGAGCAGGTTCACCAGGGCATTTACAGTTATTCTGTACAGTTGTATGAAAACCTAATAAGACAATGTCTATAAAGCAATGTGGACACAGGAACTTTAAAATGTAAGGATTAAAACCATGTTGATGTCAAATTCTGCCTTTGCCAGGAAAAAGGTACAAGGAGACCCAGAGCTCTGAATGAATAAACAGATCATTCTTAAAATTAAAAAAAAAAGTATAAAGAGCCAATCAATACTTGAGAAAATGCTCAACATCCTTACCTCCTAAAGGAAATACAAATCAAAATTATTACCAGGCATGATAATACATACTCCCAGCTACCTGTAATCCCAGTGACCCAAGAGGCAGGGATAGGGTTGTGATTTGAGGCTGATCTAGGCAAAACTTAATCTGCCAAGCTTGGTGTTGTGGTTCACAACTCTAATCCCAGCACAGGAAACATAGGAGGTGGGGAGATTTACATTGAGATTCATCTCACTTCAGTGAAAATGACTATCATCAAGAAAACAAACAATCCAGGTGCCAAGAACTCACATCTGCAATTCTAGCTACTCAGGAGACTGAGATCTGAGAATTGCAGTTCAAAGCCAGCCTGGGCAGGAAAGTCTGTGTGACTCTTTTCTCTAATTAAACACCAGAAAAGGGACTGGGAATACTGTGGCTCAAGCGGTAGAGGGCTAACCTTGGGCAAAAAGAAGCCAGGGACAGCGCTCAGGCCCTGAGTCCAAGCCAGGACTGGCAAAAAAAAGAAAAGAAAAAGAAAAAGAAAAAAGAAAACTGGAAGTAGTATTGTGGTTCAAAACTGGAAGTGGCGCTGTGGCTCAAAGTCGTGGAGCATTAGCCTTGATTGAAAAAGCTCAAAGACAGCACGCAGGCCCAGAGTTCAAGCCCCATGACTTATGACAAGAAAGAAAGGGAGGGAGGGAACAAATAGCTAGGCACCAGTAGCTCACCTCTGTAATCCTAGCTGAGACAGAAGATTTTGGCTTGAGGCCAGCCTGAGCAGACAATCTCCCCAGACCCTCTCTCAACAGAGAGCTGGACGGGGTGAAACCCTTGACATCACAGCTAGGAGGGGACACCTCAAGTAGGTGGATTGCATCAGGCCTGAGCCTGGGCAGGAAAGGAGAGCATAGCAGAACTGGAGGCCTAGCCACTTACACCCCAGGACACCCCCCCCCCCCATGTTGTGAGTGTGCCTTTGTGTACCAACAGACTCGGGAAGTTCCTGAAAACAAAGACAGATGTGGAGATCTTCACACAACCCGACTTCGAAGACCAGACCTTGGACTTCACTGAGGTGGAGCAGCTGATGGGGGCCCTGAATACTGTCCCAGGTGGGGACTCTCAGCTGTGTCCTCAGGGGTGGGGGTGGGGCGGCAAGGGAGCTTTGACATTGGATTTGTCCTCTAATATCTCTTATAGTGCCTAACACTACATCATGAACCCTGGGCACCCCATTACACTGCACCTCCTTGCAGCTTACTCAGGTTGCACAACAAAATCTTTGTTTGTATTGAACAGGAATTCCTGGTTTCTTCCTCCCTCCAGCTCCTGGGTACCACTGATCTAGTCTCTACCCCTTTTTATTTATTTTATTTTTTTGCCAGTCCTGGGGCTTGAACTGGGGGCCTGAGCACTGTCCCTAGCTTCTTTTTGCTCAAGGCTAGCACTCTACCACTTGAGCCACAGCACCACTTGTAGCTTTTTCTATATATGTGCTGCTGAGGTATGGAACCCAGGACTTCATGGATACAAGGCAAGCACTCTACCACTAGGCCATATTCCCAGCCCTATTCTCTGCTTCTTAGAAGCCTGGGATGGAAGGAGGTGCTACAGTGGGAGAGGGAAGACAGAGGGAAATGCTTTTTGCTCCCTTCCTAGTTGTGTGTGTGAGACAAAGGCTTGGGGCAAGGAGGTGACAATATATATATTTTACCAGTACTGAGGCTTGAACTCAAGACTTTGTGTTTACTCAGCTTGCTTACTTGGCTGGTGCTCTTCCCCTTGAGCCACACCTGCAGTCCAGTAGTGTTGGGGTCCATCTTCCCCCCTAGATGGAAGGGGCCTGAGGCACCTCCCCCAGCTGGTGAATGTGGCCTTTCCATCCTCTCTACATTGGAATCCGGAGAAACCGGTCGGGCAAAGAGACCCCCCGACTTAGCTGGCAGCCAGCCTGGCGCCTACCAGCCCCGCCCTGGTTTGGCACGCTCAGAGTGACTTAGCCCCTTGGAGGTCAAGTGACCAGCCCCTTGGAGGTCACCTGACAGCTCATGGCCTATGGGAATCCTGGCCAACCCCCTTCCCCCGATCATCTCCCCTTGTCCCTCTCTCAATAAAGTTAGTTCGCTCTCAGAAGCGTACTCCGTGGTCTATGTACGTTAGCTCCCAGGGTAGGATAGTGGTCACATTGCCACGCGGGTCGCGCCCACGCCAGACCGGAGCCGCCCCTACGTCTCACCCTGACAGACCTGCAGGCCGAGGGTTAGGGGAGAGGACGATATGAGGGTAATAAGAGAGAAAATAAGCATTTGAGCCGGAGCAGAGAAAGCAGACCCAACACTAGGCATCTATCCTAAACAGCAAAATCCAAGATATCAAAAAGGCATTTGTACTTCCATGTTTATCGCGGCACAATTCACAATAGCTAAAATATGGAAACAACCCAGATGCCCCTCCACAGATGAATAGATCCAAAAAATATGGTACTTATACACAATGGAATACTACATAGCGATTAGGAATGGTGAAATACTGTTATTCGCAGGGAAATGGTCAGAACTCGAACAAATAATGTTGAGTGAGACAAGCCTAGAACACAGAAAACAAAGGGGCATGATCTCCCTGATATATGACTGTTAACAAAGGGAGATGGAGAGACAGTAGAGACCAAGTCTGTGAATACTGTATAGGTTCTTGATACATTGTATATTGCATTTATGTCAACCTGACCTAGACAAGGGATAGAAAAACAGGTCGTAAGATATCATAAGAAATGTACACACTGCCCTACTATGTAACTGCACCCTCTTTGCACAACACCTTGTAAAAAAATTTATGTCCAATTAATAAAAAAAAAAAGAGTCAATGGCTTGGGGTAGCCTATCTTTTGTGTGTGTATGTGTGTGTGTGTGTGTGTGTGCAACTGTGACAATAGATCTTAGGCCTCTGAGATACTCTACTGTTGAATTATATCTTTAAAAAAAAAAAAAAGTCAGCCTTGTCCTCATGGCACACCTCCTCTATGGTCTCCATCAGCTCTTTGCAGGTCTCCAGGCTATCTCCACAGCTGACCAGCTATCCATACAGGGCCTCCAGCTTCTCTTTCTTTTTCTCCCCGAGAGCCTGTATTTTTTCCTCATATTTTTGAGCAAGTGTTTCCAAGATCTTGTTGTAATGTGACTCAACATTTTGTTCCTGTCTTCTGAAGTTCTCCTGCAAGACAGCTGATCTCAGTCTCAGCCTCAGTGCCCGGGATATAGTGGAGGTCATTGTTCTGCCAGGATGGAGGAGTCGCCAACCTGGCAGTATTCCACAGTCCTTTTCAGTTTTAGCTGCCTCCTACTGCCATGACAATCAGCTGGGGACCCCTACCTTAATGTGGAACAGAGGCCTTCCTACATTTCCTTCTGAGCTGTCAAAGCTTTCTGGTCACATCCTGAACTTCCCGATCTTCACTTCCCATAAACCTCAGCACCAACTAGATCCCACCCACAAGGGGAAAGAGGAGATGTGGAGCAGAATTGTGGCCAGTGAGCACTGCCCAACAAATGTGACATGCAGAAAGGAGGGGTGGGGTGCTGTCTTTAATCGAGGGGACAATTCATGAGAAGCACCTGGGATGTATGGACACTGAGGTCCCCATTTAGAGCCAAGAGCGAGCGCAGAATGCTGGCAACCTGCGTGTCTGTATCTGCCCAGGTGCAGAGGAAGGGGTGGGGATGAAGAGGAGGGAGGGTGGCATGGAGGGGCCGCCGTCCTATAAGGCGCTGGACACCCCCATGGCTGTCAGACACGCTCTCACCTCCACCATGATGAAAACCTCTTCCAGGTGACTCGCAAAGTTTTCCATGTGGATAATCTGCTTTTCCAGTCGGCACATGTACTTGTGGATTTCATCCTGTTGCAAGGGCATCACAGAGGAGGTGTGAATACCGCCTTTGTCCTGTCTCTTTCCTGAGCCCCCCCCCCCCACATACACACACATGACCCTCTTACCCTGATGCTTTCCAGTGCTTTCTCCAGTGGGGTCACGTGGTGGTCCTTGTGCTCATGTGAATTCTCCGCAGCTCTAAGCGGATTCTTGCAGGTGACACAGAAGATATCGGCAGCTTCCTCCTCGTCCTCCTCCTCCGGGATGACATAGCACTCGTACTCCTCACTGGCACGGCCGTGAGTGTAGGTAGCGGTATGCTTCCCGCAAGTCCTGGCCCTGTAAGCACTAACCCCAAAACCACACAGACACACAGTCACCTAGGAAGAAAACACTTTAGTGTAAGCCTAAGCTGACAGACTAGCTCTCGCAGGATAGAGGAGTGGCAGCCTGCTCTCAGGCAGCGAGGTCATTAGGATTACCAGGGAGGCTGAGGGCAGGAGAAGGAGCTGGGAGGAGGAAATCTCTTGTGGCCACAGCTGGACACTGTGTATCAGGCAGCCAGGGCAGGACATTCTATAGCTGGCTCTTAGCCAGGGAAAACATCCTATAGCTGGCTCGTAGCCAGGGACAAGGCATTGTCTAGCTGAGCACCAGGAGGAGGCGTGGGAAGGGACTGGGCATCTTGACTGCTGCAGCAACATGTTCCTGACTCACTTGGGGCTACGGGTGCGTGCAGGTTGGGTGGGAAGGGGCGACCGTGGCCTGGCCTGTGGATGACCCAGGAGGAAGGCTGTCGACCTAAAACATGCAGTTACACCGCTCCATCCACAACAGCCAGACCCATCCTCCAACAGGTGAGCACATCGACATAACGTGTCCAGGAGACCCGCGCCCGCACCCCTGAGCCCCGAGGGCCTCTACACGAGGCCGCGCACCACGCGGGGCGTGAGTTCCAGGCCAGTCCCGCTCCACACAAGGCGCCCCACAGGGGAACGAGGCCGGCTGACTGCGCCGGAGCCTCGGGCTGGGACTCAGCGAGCATCGCAGAGGAGGGGGCGCCTTCGACCGGGAGCGGGGTGAGGCACCGGGCGGAGGCCCACGTCGCAGGAGGGCGGCGGCTGGTGCAGATCCCTGCGCACCCCGTGGAGAAACGCTCGCCACAGACCCGGCCACTGGGGGGCGCGGAAGCGCAGTCCGGAAGGCACCGCTGCGGGCGCCCCCGCCCTCCTCGGGCCAGCGCTGAGGGCCTGCCGCTCGTCCAGGACACGAGATCCCAGGCGCGAGTGAGGCGAAACGAACCGAGTACGGGTTCCCGTCACGGCCAGAGCTCCGCCCAGGGGCCGAGGGGGAGCATCAAGGGCACCGGAATCCAGGCCGGTGAGGGAGGGACTGGGAATGGGGGGCGGAGCCTTGGCGGGTTCAAAGGGTTCTGGGTGATGGAGTCCGTTCGGGAGGACGAAGGCGGAGTGCGCATGCTCGAGAGCAGGGGCGGCGCCCGGAGCTCCGCGGTGAGGGCGGGGCTTCGCATTCCGAGCGAGGGCCTGGGCAGCAGGCTGGCGTGGACGCAGTCTTCCCGGGCGCCTCAACATCCCGGCGGGCTCTGGGCTGGCGTGGGGTTTGGGGTCCAGCTGCCGGCTGCCACGGTGCTGCCGGGGCTTCCCTGGGCAGCCCAGCGCAGAAGCAGCCGCCTCGGCTTCTGGCAAGTGGGTTTCCGGATCCCTCGCAGGTTCGAGCCTGGCCGCCTGGCGGGCAGTGACACGAGCGTTCCGTGGGGCTGACACCACCTGGAGGCGCGGAGGTCAGGCCGCGCTGGCAGGGGAAGCCAACCACGGGGCTTCGTGCAGGCTGGGGCGGTGCGCCCCGAACTCGGAGGTGGGGCAGGAGCTTCGCTGACCAGGGGGAGCTCCGCCCCGGTCTGCACGTGGGGAAACTGAGATTCAGAGCTTCCGCCACCTGGACGGGGCGGGATCCACAAGGACCTTCCTGTGGGACTCCTGGTCCACCGAAGGTCCCACATCACCTCCCACCCCGCGGTCCCCAAATCTCGGGGCTGATGGCTTCAGTGATGGGGCTGAGACAGGGAAGGAGGCTGCCTGGGAGCTGGTCCACGGGTGACTATTGCACAGGGTGGCTGAGGGAGAACTAGGCGGGCTGAGGCGGCCCCTGAGGACCAAGCAGATCAGGAGCGAGTGCTGTTGGGGAAGGAGAGGAGAAATCTGAGAGAATGTCTGAGCGGTGAGGGAGCGGGTACCCATGCTGCTGATGTTTAGGCAGGAGGCGGCTTCCACTAGCTGGAGCGGGAAGGTGGAAAGCAAGATGTGGGGTACAGATGTTTCTAGGCCTCTGAGGCAGCCTGTCTAGAGACACTGTGCAGGCCCAGCCACAGAGGTCAGGGAGCCAGGCATGGTGGCATACATCTGTTATCACAGCACTCAGGAGGAAAAGGAAGGAGAATAGGGCCAGTAAGAGGAGACTCAACCAGGACTTACAGACCTGCAGGCCCGGGATAGTGCCTGCCTGTCTACACCTGTTTGCTCATCTGCCTTCGACTGGAAACAGGATGGAGCAGCAGAGCATATAATAGATATCGAGGGTGGGAATGTGGACAAGTTGCCAGAGTGCTTGCCTAGTACACATAAAGCCCTAGGTTCGACTCCTCGGCACCACATTGACACAAAAGGCCAGAAGTCTCAAGTGGTAGAGTGCTAGCCTTGAGCAGAAAGCAGCCAGGGACAGTGCTCGGGCCCTGAGTCCAAGCCCCAGGACTGGAAAAACAAATACATAATAGATATCCATAAGCATTCACCGATCCTTCATTATTACTTGAGTCGCCTCATACTATTCCTGCCTAGAGACAGGCACTGGCCTCCAAGCTCTGACCTGGTACTCCTGATGGGAACTACTGTGCTGGGCTTCCCTGGCCACGAACCTGCAGAAGATGTGTGTGGTGGTGAAGCTGGAAAACTATGAGGAGGAGTAAGAAGCCATCCTGTGGGACCTGGAGATGCACACCTCCAATTCTGGTGCTTCCTCTAGGAAGAGGCAACAGAACCCCAAGAGGCACTAGCCTGGCTTCATGAGCTGTGTCACCAATGGCTACAGCCAGACGTGTCTGCCAAGGACCAGATTGGAACTCTTAGTTCCTGGGTGCACTGCTTCCCTGAGATTCAATACAAGGACAACATCCAGACAGCCCTGAAGAGGCTGCTGCCTTCCTTGCCAGGCTACACAGAGAGCTGGGCTAGCCTCAGAAATGGGTGAGTTAATGGACCTGAATGGATCTCAGGACTGGAGCACCATCCAGCTGTCTTCTGCCCTGGGGAGTGCTGTACCTGGCCAGAAACACCCTCTTCTGCCTGCATGATGCATATGTGGTGCGCACCTATAACAGGGATCCTCTGTGAGGCTCCTCAGGACAGGAAGGGTTCTTGCAAGTTCATCCCTACACTACCTGGAATTATGTTGACACATGGCCATAGGCTAGCAGAAAGGAAGGGTAACAAGTAGACGTGCACCAACAAGTGGGCCTTTTTCTCCCTGCTTGGGGGCTGGGGGAAGGAAGAGTTTAGAGGGTGTAGTCAGAAGGTGTTGGCCAGGCCGACTTTGGGGTTCTGGAGTGCGTGCTCATCAACCTTTACTGTACCCAGCATCACTCTCAACTTGGTTGGAGCATCTCCCCAGGTCACAATCCAGGTTAAGGGCCGGGAGGTCCTATCTATCAGAGAAGACAGAGCCCTCCAGCTTTCAGCAGGGCGCTCAAACTAAGCCTCAAAATCCAGAACCTGGGGCGGAGACACAACTTGGGCACTTGCCTCTCCATCTTCACATGAAGGAGGAACCAGAGGTTAGGAGGATTCAGGTGAGGCCAGTCAGAATGGACAAGACCTAACCTCACTAGGTGGACCAGAAGACGTTGCTCTGAGCAGTCCGAATTCCACTGGGCCAGGCCTTGTTAGAAAAAAGAATTCCTATCAGTCTCAATCGCTGTCCCTTATGAGGAAAGCCTGGCTAACACAACCACATTGCCATAGCTCTGCACAAGCATGGAGGGGGCTTTTCCCTGAGTGGACCATGTACAACTTGTGGTGATGTCCGCTAAAGGTAATCCCCTGGTAGCTGGGAAGCAGGCTAAGGAAAGACCACATAGTGCTGAAAGCTTGCTCTTCATACTTAACTCCCAGCCAGAGTACCTGAGCCTGCCACCCACAGTGGGTCATAATCTACTCTGCCCCATGCCCATGTCCAGGTCGTCCCAGCCTAGATCTGACATTTGGCAAACCATTGGGAAGGCCAGCAAGGTGGGACCTCCCTTGGGCTACCTGATGGTATTCTTTCCCTGTAGAGCTCCTGGAGTCTGAGCTGCTTCCTATTACCCAAGAGGTGGCAGCCCTCCTCCTACCTAAGGAGCAACTCTGTCCGGGGGCCAGTTTGGTGTGTCACTCAAGCCCGTCACTGAGTCCTGCCAGTATAGTGAGCACTATGGGCTATGGGACAGTGCTGAAACAGACCTCTCCTCACAGCAGGACTGGGCCTGAGGGCCCTCCATGTCCTGAGCTCCCAGGGGACCTTTGGCAGGAGAAAATGGAGGACCTCTTCTCCCAGATGAGTCACAATGGCAATGGTGGAGCCAAGCCCTCCTTATAGTCCACTGTGCCCATGAGCACTGGAACTGGAACTACCAAGGACGCCTTCACTCTAGTCTGCCCCACGTACCCATTTTGGAAGACACATGTCCAGCATGCTAGGAAAGTTCTGCCCTCCTGGCTCCTCTTCTCATAATGTCAGAACACCTCTTGAGAGCAAAGTCTATGTTTTGCACTCTTAAATCCCTCTTGCAAACATCCTGCATGGCCTCCTGACACTTGTGTGGATCCTGCTGGCTCAGTATCAGGAGTGGGGAGGTGAGGACCTTGTGAGAAAAACAGCTCAGTGCATAGAGCAGGAGGGCCTCTAACATAATGCAGTTATCCAGTAAGGAAACGTCAGGAGGGCATAATATTGGGACACAACCGTAATATCGGTAGATATGGTAGATATGCATGGAATCAATACAGGTTCTTCCTAGACAGACGGTGGCCAGACTGTCCTCACCAGAACGAGCGAGGAACCTTGAACATTGTACTTGGCCTTTTTGTCCTATTATGACTGAGACTTGAGAGTGTATTCTATGTGCCAAAGGACATTAGACTTTTGGTTTTCTTCATCCCTGCACCTGCTACTGTGTGGCTATTCTTTTCCTTGTGTACTAGGAGGAAGGAATGGCTGCCATGTTATAGGTGAGCACAAAGTCAACTTGAATGAAATCTATCAAATAGGGAACTTGTCAGAGGCAAATTTCTGAGGCATGTTCAGCCATACCTGAAGGTGGCTTTTGTGAGCAGGTGGTAAGAAAAACAGGGCCCAAACCATCCAAGGGCTGAGAATGTGGCTTAGCGGTACAGTGCTTGCCTAACATGCATACATGAAACCCTGGTTTGGATTCCTCAGCAGCACAGACATAGAAAAAGCCGGAAGTGGTGCAGGGGCTCAGATGGTGGAGTGTAATCCTTGAGCCCAAAGCCAGGGACATTGCCTAGGCCCTGAGTTCACAAGCCCCCAATTAGGCAAAAAATACCAAAACATCTGATTCTCATTCATTATCTCTGTCCCCCTCCCTCCCTCCCTCCCTCCCTCCCTCCCTCCCTCCCTCTCTTTCTGTCTCCCTCTTCTTCACTGTCTTGTTCTTTTTATTTTTTTGCCAGTCCTGGGGCTTGCACTCAGTGTCTGAGCACTGGCTTCTTTTCTTCAAGGCTAGCACTCTACCACTTGAGCCACAGCACCACTTGTGGCTTTGTCTGTATATGTGGTGCTGAGGAATCAAAAGCCAGGGCTTCATGTATGCGAGGCGAGCACACTACCACTAGGCCATATTCCCAGCCCCGATTTCAGGCACTTTTAGACAAACGTACTTCAAGTAAAAAAAAAAAAGGACATACTAATATCTAAGTATCAATTGTATAAATGAGCTAACCCTCAGCCTCTCAAAAGGCCAAAGTACCTTGAATGTTCATTAGATTTATTGGAAAGAACAGGAAAATATCAAGGCTTTTATTGTTTTTCTTTCTTTTTGCCAGTCCTCGGGCTTGAACTCAGGGCCTGAGTGCTCTCTCTGGCTTCTTTTTGCTCCCGGCTAGCACTCTGCCACTTGAGCCACAGTGATACTTCTGGTGTTTTCTATATATGTGGTACTGAGGAATCAAACCCAGGGCTTTCCATATGGCAGGCAAGCACTCCACCACTAGGCCATATTCCCGGCCCCAGGGCTTTAATATTTATAATATTTACAGTGTAATAAATGATCTAACAACTAGTGTTCAAATAATCAATATACAAATGTATCCAAATATGATCTATTTTTATATACTAAAATATGTGTTTTAAAGAAGTATTTTTTAAAGTACTTGTAATTCCCATATTACCTAGAAAAAATTGGTAATCCAAGGAATTATCTGTATAATAGAAATATTAATGTCTTAGATTGGCTCTTGAAGGTAGAGTTTTATTCCTATGAAGGACATATCGTACTTCAGCTTAACTCTATTGAAACATTGTTTTTAAAAAAGCCGTTTGTATAGCTGTGTAGGATATTTTTAGTAAAGAGCATTCTAGCCTCCCAGTATGATATGTGTTTAAAAAGAACTTCAGGAGACTGGGAATATAGCCCAGTGGCAAGAGAGCTTGCCTCACATACATGAAACCCTGGGGTCGATTCCCCAGCCCCACATATATAGAAAACAGCCAGAAGTGGCGCTGTGGCTCAAGGAGTAGAGTGCTAGCCTTGAGCAAAACGAACTCAGGGACAGTGCTCAGGCCCTGGGGGGGCGGGAGAGGGGGGGAATCAGATGTAGCTAGAAATTTAATTAATGGAAAATTTCAAAAATAACCAAGGCAATTAACATAAACTGCTATAAGTGGTTCCCATTATAGCTCCCTGCATTTTTACCCTCTCCTGTAGACACACATCTTCAGTTTCCATCTGATCACATTGTGTCTACTGAACTAGGCACCAACTTGTTAGTGCTGGGTTTAGTTTCTTTTCCCAGTATAGCTTTGACTTTACTTATGCTGCTCCCTATAGGAATACATGTTCTTCCCTTGGGACCCATGTGAAATCCAAGTGGACAGTCATTCCAAAGCCCCACTGCTCTCAAAGCTGACATCTTAGCTCAAACAAATGCCTCACTTGGCTATTCACCTAATCTCACATGTATCTAGTGTTGTTGAAAAGGTGTAGGTACCTTGAAATTCATAGGGATGACCATTACCTATATCAGCACTTCGGGAAGAGAATGGAAGAGAATGACAAATTTTCAGTAAAGTACTGTCAACAAATGTATCACGGGATAGATTCTACTACAGATTTTTAAATTATAAATACAATAAGCTTTCGCTGTCTAAAATGAAGGAAAGATGTTCAACTTAAATTTCCTATGGTAATTTTCATGTGAGCTGTTACACTAATATATTTGAATATCTACTATACTTACAGAGTACATAAACACTACCAGGGAACAATAAAGAATGACATATTCAGTAGCAGGTCAGGAAATCATTGTTCATGTTAACAGTTTAATGCTACAATTTTGAAGACAGAAAGCTCTTCAATACCAAAGAAAAGATCATCAGGCTTTGTTACAAACTTAGATCTTTTAGGAATTCTCTGTGTACCTGTTGCCCTTATGACCAAAGTTATACAAGTGTCCAAAGGTAAAGCTATGTTACCAGTGGGGAATAAAGAACAAGAGCAGCTATAACTCTGTAACTGAAGACATCCCTGGATATACCATACCTTAAAGGTAATGCAATCCAGATTCTTGACATCTTCATAACCTGTTGGCACGCTGAGGCCACGGGTCGATTCTCTGAGGAACTCTCATGCGCACAAATTTCTTTCTAAGATGCTTTCTATTTACGTTTGTCTTCTTTGAAATATAAAGTTCATACACTTGACGGTCTAACTTCTGTAGTCCAAGCATTCGGGACCGATGCACTAACAGCAGGCATTATGAAACCAGCGGTACTTGGATGCTCCCATGGACTCACAGGATATTTTACACTATGTATGGACATGCGGTCATGAAACTAGACCACAGTAAACAGTTGCTCTTTGTCACCGGAATAAGTGGCCATGAACATTATTTATTTTATTTTATTTTTATTAATTGAACATAAATTTTTTTACAAGGTGTTGTGCAAAAAGGGTGCAGTTACATAGTAGGGCAGTGTGTACATTTCTTGTGATATCTGACGACCTGTTTTTCTATCCCTTGTCTAGGTCAGGTAGACATATATGCAATATACAATGTATCAAGAACATATAGAGTATTCACAGACTTGGTCTCTACTGTCTCGCTGTCTCCCTTTGTTAACAGTCATATATCAGGGAGATCATGCCCCTTTGTTTTCTGTGCATGAACATTATTTTTAGGAACAGACACATTTGGGTGATGAGGCTGGTTCACAGTTTCTAAAATAGAAACCAGGTTCTCATGTTCTGAAAGTTCTTCTGCACTAGGGAAGGAAACAATGCTCCAAATCAACTGGGTGTGTCCTTCTGTGAGCGCCCAGAAGAGAGAGGGGATAGGCTCATACAGTTCTTCTACTGTGCTCTTGAAGTGGGAGGAGTGTCACTTTACTTCTGAGGATGACACATACCAACACAACCCCAGCACTTGTCCCAAAGTGCCCCAAGACACAGCGTACACTCTTTAGAGCAGGAACAATTTCCTTGTCCAGGCCCGCCCTGGCATAGCTCCTGAATGAGACATTTGCTCACACCACTAGCACAGAGTGCGTTGTAACAGCTCTGTGATACAGGGAACCACATCAGATATGTCAGCAGGGCTAGAGGAAGCCCAACACACTGTGACTCCATGACTCTTCCAAGCTGATCCTATCTCCCTCCAGGAAGTGCTCCAGTGACCTTCCTGCAAAGAGTTGCCTCCTGCGGCCCCACAGGGGGCGATGCAGAGTTGGGGTTTTGTTTTTGATTTTTTTTTTCTTTTCTGTTTTTTTTCTCTTTTTTCTTTTTTTTTTTTTTTTGTGGCAAAGCGGGGTTGGGGTTTTGTTTTGTTTCTTTTGTGGTTCTTTTCTTCTTTTGTGTTTTTTTTATTTTTGTTTTTTTTTGTGGTGAATCGGAGTTGAGGTTTTGTTTCTTTTAAAATTTTTTTTTCTTTTTTGGTTTTTTTTTTTTTTTGGTTTTTTCTTTTTTTTTCTTTTTTTTTTTTTTTTGGTGTGTTTTTTGTTTTTGTAACATTCTAATAGGCTAGGCTGCCATATTCACTTAATATAGGATTGCCAAAGAAGGATTGAGAGGGTTTCAGGATTGGAGGTGAACGCAGGGGAGGTGTGGCCTGGGCCACCTTAGGTTTGTGGTGATTAGCCCCAGTCCAGCCAGACTAAGGTGAGATGATATTAATGTTTTGGCCCTTTCTTTTCCTGGGAAGAAAGCTGAAACAGGCTCTAAGCTTCTTCTTTGTCCTCTGGAGAAAGGTCATTTGGAGTGGCTGGGAGCCGCCACTGCAAGGGAAGGCAGTGTTGTGTGAATGGTGGCATCAGAGAGGTTCTAGAAGTGCAAGCCCCAAGCACAGTTCAAGTTCCCACTCCCCAGTACCCTGCTAGCATGCAGCTCCAGTCCAATTTCTTGGCAATCACTGCTTTCCTTAATCTGACCCCTTCTCAGGGATGGATCCCAGAGACTTCATAGGGGAAGAAGGTGAGGCCCAGAGAACTGAGCCTCTGAGCTCAACAATAGGGCTGCTGTCACCTGGGCCAAGTCTGCCCAAGCCTGTGGGGCCAGCGGGTTGCCCAGCCCCCCATCTGCCCTGGCCCCTGCCTGACAGGGCCCATCCACTTACTTCTTGTCAGGATTGCCAATGGCTGAGCGCTTCTTGCTTGGACAGTCAGTGGGACTGCAGGGCTCCAGCGTACAGGACAGCTCGTAGCTATGACAAATATGCCCGTGAGGAGACCAAGTGCTGTGTACAGCTCCCAGCCCAAATTGACCTGGGCGTCGGAGCTTAGTGACCCACCCCTCATTAGGCCCTCTAAAGTGTCTATCCCGTCCCCCTCACCCAGATACACACCTCAGTCCCTCTGGCCCCTCCTAGGGATGGCCCCTTTTGCTGCCCCAGAGAGTGGCAACCTACCTGGCATCCTTGCTGAGCCGCTCCAGGCCCCTGAACCACTCAGTAAAATGGTGGTCCACTCGAATATTATAAAAGCGGCAACTGCGTTGCAGCTCTCTCATCTGATCGAGGATCTCGATTTCCTGGCCATGGACAGCACAAGGGCAGTGACAGGGCTGGGCTGGCCAGGGCTGGGCTAGGCTGTCTTGGGAGGGACCCAGCTCCTCTGCTGCTCTAGCCACCCAACATCCACTGAGCCTCCCAAGGCTGCCTGGGAGCTCACAGCCATGTCCTTACAATCCATCCTGCCAGCAGGGAATCTTCTGGGTGCCACCTCATAACCCACCCTGCCTGGGGTAGCACTTCTTTCTACTGCCATTGCCCCCAGGAGAAAATCGCAGAGGGGCAGGCCTGACTGCACCCCCCTGCTGGCCCCCACCAGCCCTGTCCTGTCTAGGCAGCTACCACTCACCCGTATCAAATTCTTCTCTTTGCTTTTCTCCTAGAAGGCAGAGGGCATTGCAATTAGAATGGGGCCCTTCTGCCCTTAGGACCTCTGAGCAGGGCCTCCTCTAGCCACAGGATCCCATGTGCATGCATAGAAAGAGGACCAACTAGCAGAGTGGAGGGCTGGGCACCGAGCATGCAGTCAGGTGCAGGCAGTGTGAGGACTGACCCTTCTGTGCTAGGAGGAACATTGTGGCTTCAGGGGAATAGGCCTGGCTTGGGCCACAGGTTGTTTGTCTTAGTAAATCTGCTGCCAGGTGGGGCCCCAGATCCTCCCTTATGGGACTTGAAGTCTCAGGTGGGCTCTGTGCCCACAGCATGGGGCTCAGGCAGCTGTGGGCGGCACCTGCTCTCAGGGGCATTGCACTCAGCTTAGAGCACGGCCTTGAGGCCACCAGCAGTGCCAGAGCTCAGGACGCCAGCTCCCTGTGCTACTCACATCCTGGGCATCCACGTAGGCCAGGTGAACCACGAGGAAATCTTTCAGGAAGATTCTCAGATAGGGCACGATGCCCTTGATCATCCCCTGTAGGATTGGCAGGGTGATGGTCAGAGCCCAGGGCCCACCCTGCCCCAATCCCAATGGACTTCTCAGACAGCCTGCACCCACACAGGGCCTCCCACATCATGGGATCCTGGAGAACCTGTGAGCCCTCTGTCCACAGCCCTTACCAGCTGCTTGCAACTCCAAACTCTACAGGTCCAGCACTAGGCTTTTGTATGCAGAGTCCAAAGGGAAATAGCCCACCACTGCCCAGCAGCCTCCTCAAGACTCTGCCAAGCCCTGGCTCTGCTGGCTGTACTTCCTCCTTCCCATCTGACAGCTCACTGATCAGGGCTCCCATCTCCCATAGCGTGATCGTCCCTTCTGCTTGCCACCCTTGGGGATGAGCTCCAAGGCTAACAGAGCTAGTTAAGGCTAGCGTTTTCTCAGTGAGGCATCCTGGCCGAGGTCTCAGTCACTCACCATCTTTTTAGACTGCCTAGGACCTCCTTTGAGCAGCTTCGCCAGCTTGCGGGTCTCCTGCCAGAATCAAACATGTTGTGAGTGAGGGCTCTGTCTTGTGCATCTTCCTAGTGCCAGTGTGTTCCTCGTGCTATGCATTTGGCTGCTGTGCAGGGCCAAACCTTTAATGGCCAAGCTGACCAATTCTAGCTCAGGCTTGGTCCCAGCACTCACTGCTGGGCATCTCCCCTGGACACCGGGCCTCCTCTGCTTGCTTCCTCAACTGCACAGCCCGCCTCCTGGCACTGAGGACTGGATAGGGTCCTCTGCTGCCTGCCTCCAATGGTGCTGACCTGCCTGGCATGGGGGGGAGGGTCATACCTCCTCAGAACTCTACAGGGTTCATTGCTTTCTCCTTTGGGAGGAAGGACAAAAGCCAACCAGGGTGGTCAGCCTTGGGAGCTGTGTAGCCCTTCCTATATTCCTGGAGAAAACTGAAGGATACAGAAGGCTGTTGGGCTGTTCTGTGGCCTCAGGCCCGTAGGGAAGGGGTCCATGAGCTTCTCAGCAGACTTCACTCAGCTAGCTTTTCTCTGAGGGTCAGGATCGTCCCGGCACAAAGGGAAGGTGCCATGGCGTTCCACAATCCTTCCTGACCACAACATCCTGCCTCTCCTCAGCTGAGTAGGATGGGGTTGTGACTCCTGCAATATCTTCCCCTCTCTCTGCGGCCCAGGCCCATGGGCTGGGGCAGGAAGCTCTCTCTACCTGTGCGCAGCTGGCACAGGAGCATCCCAGGACCCACTTGTGCACACCAATGTGTCCAGAATGTGAGGGGATGTGCCTTCTGTTGCTGTTAAATGGGAAGAGCTCAGGAAAGAAGAACCAGGCCTTGGTTTTTTCTCACCTTCCTCTTTGGGGGTTTCTTTTCCTAATTTGTTTTCATTGCCACTAGCAGACCGCACGGTCGGGGTGACCTTTGAAGGTTGAAGCTCCTAGTGGCTAGGCTACCACCTGAGCCACAGCTCCATTTCCCCATTTGGGGGGTCATCTTCCAGCTTTCCATGCCAGGCTAGCTTGGAACAGCAATCCTCCCATATCCTCTTGTCAGAGTTGGAGTTAGGTTGAGAGACAAGAGTTAGGGGTACTTGGCCAGCCCTGTTTGTCAAGGCCTTGGGCCATGCACAGCCTCTGCTGTGGGCTGGGAACCTCTCAGCTGGGATCTGAGCATGAGCAGCATCAGCTCTGTGGATACATTCAGAGCCCCACAGTGCCTCTGGCGGCGCAAGGCTGCTCTGGGTGATTGCACCCCAACCCAGGGGGGCCTTATGCATTTGGCCAAGCGGCACCCCTGAAATGCCCCTAGCAGAGAAGGCCAATTCTGAACAGTGTATCTAAACAATGAGGGGCAGGAGTCAGTGGAGGCATCCTGCACGCAAGCCAGCCAGATGTGGGGAAAGGCAGCCATGATTCTGGGGCCTATAGCACATTTGGCAACATGTGGGTGGGTAGAAGCAGTCCCCAGTTCTGGAGATCCTCTGCTTCCCTGGGCCACCATGTTTTCCCATTCTATGTCCCAACCAGAAAGACCTCCAAGGACTCCAGGGCTCTTGACCTGCAAGAGTGCCTATCAGTCAGCTCCTCCCTTGCCTTTCCCCCCAAGAGAAGGGCAACCATGTGGCCACACCCCTTCAGCATGAGTGCCCTCTCCAGCTCTGCCCTCTGCCTTCCCCTCCTCATAGCATACCTTCAGTAGCAGCTCTCTACTCTTAGAGTAGTTGTTTTCAGGAGAGGTGATCTCGGCCAGCTTTTGGAATGTGAGCAAGTCCTTCCTGCAGGAGCGACAGAGTGAAGGTGTGGGAGGAGGCAGTTGGACTCCATTTTGTATGGGCAGCAGGCCTCCCACAGGGCAGCACAACAGTGTCCAAAAGCCTTTCCCTGAGTGTCCGGACCCGTGGCCCATGAGCAGTTTCTTGTTCCTGGCAGAAAGCTGTGCTATCCCACTTCCACTAGTCAGTGCTGCTTTCATTTCAACAAGACACGGATGTGTGGCCACCTCAGAAAACCGGATAATCGTGTGTATGGGTGTGTGCCTGTATTGAGTGGCCGAGCCTGCCCAGGATTCCCTTGGCTATTCCTAGGCAACAAGTGTGCCATTCACATTCCCTGGCCTGGACTTTGGGGCCCCAGGTCAGGGAGGGTGCTGTCTACCATGTGGACCCTCAGGGCCTTTCCTGGTTGAATAGGTACCCACCTGGAGACCTGTTGCCATGACCTGTGCAGACGAGAGATGGCTCTGCTCTGCAGGGCAGACATGATGGCGTGCAGTGAGGAGAAATTCCTCAGGACGCGGCAACCCTGAGGAGGAAGATTGTGTGAGCCTTCGCTGGCACTGTTTACACCACTTACCCAGAACTAGAGGGGGAGCCTTGGAATGGCAGGGCTTGGCAGGGAGCTAAGGCATCCCAGGGAGCGTTTGGGCTCCCCCAAAGGCTGAGGAGCAGGATAGAGGGAAGAGCCCACCACTGGTGGCCTTGGACTGGCTGGCCCTGTTAAGCATGGGCCTGGCAAGATGGGACTGTGCTCCACAGAGGACCTGAGCACAATTCCAAGATGCACAGGAGAGAGAGATTGGAAGGGACAGCGAGAGGCCAGAGGCCGTACATCTCATCCCCTACCTCAGCCGCCTGGATCCAAAATTCCAGCAGATGCGCCCTGACTGAGGTGTTCATGCTGAGGTCCCCAAGACAGTGGGTTGTAACCAAGGACACGACCTTGTTAAAGTGTATCAAGATGACCTGGATGCTAGGGGCCAGGCGTGGCTTGCCCTTGTTGTATCTCCGGGACCACATGGACCCCAGGCACTGGTTGGGCTCTGCCTTCACAAAGAGCTCCTGGGGAGAAAGGCCAGGGTCACCAGGTCCTGTCACACAGCACAGTGCCCAGGCCCAGGCCTGGGATCCCTGACCCCACACAAAGACAGACAGACAGACAGACAGACAGACACACACACACACACACACACACACACACACACACACACAGAGAAAGACAAATGGCTCTGGAGCTCAGAGCAGGGAGTAGTACACTCCAACTTCTTGGATTCTCTGGATCTGCTGTGCTGACTGCCCAGCACACCAAGCCCCACAGGGACTCCAAGGGAGCTAAGTTGGGAAGGAGACAGTGGTGCTTGCCCAAGTGCGCTCAGTCCTCCCAAATGCCTTCCAGACCCCGGCAAAAACTTCTTTCGCCCAAGCCCAGCCAGCACATGTTGAGGTCCAAAACCAGTAGCATAAGTCCTACCACAAAAACTAGCACCCTTTCCCATCCCAGGCTTGGCTCCCATCGGGTCCATATCAGGTGCCTGCCAAGGGAGTGAGGAGACCACTGGCTCCTGGTACTTTAGGCTGAGCTGTATCCTGCCTGCCTCTCTTTCTGCTCCAAGGCTTGAATCCACACATTTCCAGGCAGGGCAGCAGGGCTCTCCTCTTTAGGGATTGCACATAACCAAATGGTCCTAGACAGACAGGTGCCAGATGTGCTGGGGCTGGGGCAAGAATCCTTGGGCTCCAGGGAAAGGAAGCTTGGGCCTGGGCAGAAGAGGGCACAGGAAACCCAAGCCCCCACATGCAGCCCTGCCCAGGCCCTCACCACATCCATCCTGGTGAGCTGCTCCGACATCAGCTGGGGAAGTCCATTCAGGGCAGGAGGCACCTTCCGGCTGTGTCCAATCTCTCTGCTCACAAGAGGAGGGTAGTAAGGTTCTTGGGCAGGAACTGCTGCCCAATCCAGCTCTGAATGACCAGAAGTGGAGGGAGCCTGCTCCTTCACGTTGGCCAGGTCGTAATGGGACTCCTGCTGAGGTCTCCAGGCAGCTGCACTGTCCTGAGCAAGCCCTGGTGCACAGGCATTGCATGCTGCTGTGGAAAGCAGACCCAACACCGGAGTTGAGCTTCTCGCGAATTCCTTGTCGGCCCTAGAGCACCTATAATAGGGATCCTCTGTGAGGCTCTTCAGGCCAGGAAGGGTTCTTGCAAGTTCATCCCTACACCACCTGGAATTATGTTGACACATGGCCACAGGCTAGCAGAGAGGAAGGGTAACAACTACACGTGCACCGACAAGGCGCCTTCTTCTCGCTGCTTGGGGCCTTGGGGAGGGAAGACTTTAGAGGGACTCGAAGGAGTTGGCCAGGCAGACTTTGGGCTTCCCGAGTGGGTGCTCATCAACCTTGACTGTACCCAGTGTCACTCTCAACTTGGTGGGGGCATCTCCCCAGGTCACAATCCAGGTTGAGGGTCGGGAGGTCCTATCCGAGAAGACAGAGCCCTCCAGCTTTCAGCAGGGCGCTCAAACTAAGCCTCAAAATCCAGAACCTGGGGCTGAGACACAACTTGGGCGCTTGTCCCTCCACCTTCACATGAAAGAAGAGCCAGAGGTTATAGAGGATTCAGGTGAGGCCAGGCAGAGTGGACAAGACCTAGCCTCACTAGGTGGAACAGAAGAGCTCACTCTGAGCAGTCTGAATTCCACTGAGCCGGCCTTGTTAGAGGAAAGCATTCCTATCAGTCTCAATCGCTGTCCCTTATGAGGAAAGCCTGGCTAACACAACCACATTGCCATAGCTCTGCACAAGCATGGAGGGGGCTTTTCCCTGAGTGGACCATGTACAACTTGCAGTGATGTCTGCTGACGGTAATACCCTGGTAGTTGGGAAGCAGGCTTATTCACAAGTGTGTGTTGCTAAGGTATGCCCACATAGTGCTGAAGAAAGCTTGCCCTTCATACTTAACTCCCAGACAGAGTACCTGAGCCTGCCACCCACAGTGGGCACTAAGCTACTCTCCCCCAAGCTCATGTCAAGATCTTCACACGTTGCACACCATAGGGAAGGTCAGCAAGGTGGGACCTCCCTTGGGCTACCTGATGGTATTCTTTCCCTGTAGAGCTCCTGGAGTCTGGGCCGCTTCCCACTACCCAAGAGGTGGCAGCCCTCCTCCTACCGAAAGAGCAACTCTGTCCCGGGAGCCAGTTTGGTGTGTCACTCAAGCCCCTCACTGAGCCCTGCCAATATAGGGAGCACTGTGGGCTATAGCACAGCACTGAAACAGACCTCTCCTCACAGCAGGACTAGGTCTGAGGGCCCTCCATGTCCTGAGCTCCCAGGGGACCTGTGGCAGGAGAAAATGGAGGACCTATTCTCCTCAGATGAGTCACAGTGGCAATGGTGGAGCCAAGCCCTCCTTATAGTCCACTGTGCCCATGAGCACTGGTACTGGAACTACCCATGACGCCTTCACTCTAGCATGCTCCAGGTACCCATTTTGGAAGACACATGTCCAACATGCTAGGAAAGTTCTGCCCCCCAAAGAAGCCCATCACTGACCTCCTGGCTCCTTTTAACATCTCACAATGTCAGAACAACTTTTGAGAGCAAACCATGTTTTGCACACTTAAATCCCTCTTGCAAACATTCTACATGGCCTGACACTTGTGTGGATCCTGCTGGTTAAGTATCAAGAATGGGGAGTTGAGGACCTTGTGAGAAAAACAGCTCAGTGCATAGAGCAGGAGGGCCTCTACCATAATGCAATTATCCAGTAAGGAAAGGCCAGGATAGCGTAATATTGGGACACAACTGTCATTTCGGTAGATATGCTAGATATGGATGGAATCATGTCAGGTCCTTCCTGGACAAATGGTGGCCAGACTGTCCTCACCAGAATGAGCGAGGAACCTTCAACATTGAACTTGGCCTATATGTCCTACTATGACTGAGACTTGAGTGGACTCTGTGCTACAGGACATTTAGACTTCTGATTCTTTTTTACCCCTCACCTGCTACTGTGTGGCTATCCTATTCCTTGTGTACTAGGAAGAAGCAATGGCTGCCATGTTATAGGTGAGCACAAAGTCACCTCGAGGAATGAAATCTTTCTATCACATAGGGAACTTGTCACAGGCCAGCCATTACTGAATGTGGCTTTTGTGAGCAGGTGGGTAAAAAACCCCAGTGCCAACCCACCCAAGAACTGGGAATGTGCTTAGTGGTAGAGTGCTTGCCAAGCATGCACGCATGAAACCCTGGGTTGGATCCCTTTGGAGCACAGCAATAGAAAAAGCTGGAAGTGGTGCAGGGGGTCAGAAGGTGGAGTGTAATCCTTGAGCCCAAAGCCAGGGACAGTGCCTAGGCCCTGAGTTCACAAGCCCCCAATTTGGTAAAAATACAAAAACACATCTGATTTTCATTCTGTCTCTGTCTCTGTCTCTCTCTCTCCCTCTTCTTCAGTCTGTTCGTCTTTTTATTTTTTTTTTTTTTGCCAGTCCTGGGGCTTGAAATCAGGGCCTGAAGACTGTACCTGGATTCTTCTTGCTCAAGGCTAGTACTCTACCACTTGAGCCACAGTACCACTTGTGGCTTTTTTGTATATGTGGTGCTGAGGAATCAAAGCCAGGGCTTCATGTATGCGAAGCGAGCACACTACCACTAGGCCATATTCCCAGCCCCTGGTTCAGGCACTTTTTACCAGTCTTGGGGCTTGGACTCAGGGCCCGAGCACTGTTCCTGGCTTCGTCTTTTGCTCAAGGCTAGCACTCTGCCACTTGAGCCACAGTGCCACTTCTAGCCTTTTCTATATATATGGTACTGAGGCATCGAACCCAGGCCTTCACGTATGCTAGGCAAGCACTCCATCACTAGCCCTGGCCCCAGGGCTTTAATTTTTATAATATTTACAGTGTTACCAATGATCTTACCACTAGTGTTCAAATAATGAATATAAAAGTGTATCCAAAAACATGATCTTTTTTGGGGTTGGTGGGGGGCAGTCCTGAGGCTTGGACTCAGGGTCTGAACACTCTTCCTGGCTTCTTTTTTTGCTCAAGGCTAGCACTCTGCCACTTGAGCCACAGCGCCACTTCTGGCCATTTTCTGTATATGTGGTGCTGGGGAACTGAACCCAGGGCTTCATGTATATGAGGCAAACACTCTTCCCACTAGGCCATACCCACAGACCCATGATCTATTTTTATATACTAAAATATGTGTTATAAAAAAGTATTTGCGATCCATAGACTTCTCGTGTAATAGAAATATTAATGTCTTAGATTGACTCGAAGGTGGAGTTTTATTCCTATGAAGGACATACAGTACTTCAGCTTATCTCTACTGAAACATTGTTTGAAAAAAAAGCTGTTTGCATAGCTGTGTAGGATATTTTCAGTGAAGAGCATTCTAGCCTCCCAGAATGATATGCGTTTATAAAAAACAGCAGACTGGGAATATGGCTGAGTGGCAAGACAGTTTGCCTCACATACATGAAACCCTGGGGTCGATTCCCCAGCACCACATATATAGAAAATGGCCAGAAGTGGCGCTGTGGCTCAAGAAGTAGAGTGCAAGCCTTGAGGAAAAGGAAGCCAAGGGCAGTGCTCAGGCCCTGAATCCAAGCCCAGGACTGGCAGAAAAAAAAAGAAAGGAAGGAAGGAAGGAAGGAAGGAAGGAAGAGACCATCAGATATAGTCCATTTTTAATAAATGAAAAATTACAAAATAACCAAAGCAATTAACATAATCAGCTGTAAGTGGTTCCCATTACAGTTCCCTGCACTTTTACCCTTTCTTGTAGACACACATCTTCAGTTTTCCGTTGATGACACAGTGTCTACTGAACTAGGCACCAACTTGTTAGTGGTAAGCTAGTTTCTTCTCCCAGTAAAGCTTCACCTTTAGTTATGCTGCTCCCTATAGGAATACAGGTTCTTCCCTTGGGACCCATGTGGAATCCAAGTGGACAATCATTCCAAAGCCCCAGTGCTCTCAAAGCTGACATCTTAGCTCATACAAATACCTCACTTGGCTATTCACCTAATCTCACATGTACTTAGTGTCGTTTGAAAGGTGTACATACCCTGAATGTACCCTGAAATTCATAGGGATAACTCTATTATCTATATCAGCACTTC
>NW_025960761.1:0-59510 GCF_023159225.1 Perognathus longimembris pacificus | reverse complement strand
TAGTTAGCATCAAAGAACTGAAACAACTAAATGTAACAGGAGAGTTGAGCCATGTGCCAGGCCTGAAGACAACTAGCTAGGGAGGGCCCTTGGGAGGCAAGTTTAATGTCAACATGTACAGAATATTGGGTGACTTTATCAAGCAAGTACTGGTTTTCTTAGGTTTAGTATTATACATTGTAATTTTGTTAGACTGCATCATTTTTTTTTTTTTGCTAGTCCTGGGGCTTGAACTCAGGGCCTGAACACTGTCCCTAAGCTTCTGTGTGCTCCAAGCTAGCACTCTACCACTTGAACCACAGCACCACTTCTAGCTTTTTCTGCTTATGTGATGCTGAGGAATTGAACCTGAGGCTTCATGCATGCTAGGCAAGCACTCTACCATTAAGCCACATTTGCAGCCCCAGACCACATCGTTTTTGTGAGATACATGTTAAAATATTTTGAGAAGTGCTATGATCTCTGCAACTAACTGCCAGCTGGCTCAGCAAGAAGCCCATACATATGTGGACACGTGAGCTTATATGCTTACATGCAAGGGAGAAAAAACACACACTGTGTGTGCATGTATGTCTACGTGCATGGAGAACAATAAAATGCCAGAGTGACAAATGCCGACAATTCTTCATTCTACATGAAGAACGTACAGCTGTTTGTTATACTTTAGGTCTGTAGAGACCTACATTTGGAGGCAGTTAAAAAACAAAAAGCTTATTGAAAAAAAGAAAATTTTTAAAAAGCTCTTTGAAGAAAAGAAAAAGAAAAAGACCTGTATTCTGAGGAACAAACTTTGAGGAATACGGATGTGAATGTTTTAATTACATGTATATTTTCATTTTATTTATTTATTTTTTACTGTGATGGGGTTCGGCTCAGAACCTCACACCCACTAGGTATATGTTCTACCACTGAGCTATACCCCAGTCCTACATATGTGCTTCACACTAGAAACAGACCAAACCCAGAATTTGAGAGCCCTTCCTTCACCCTGCATTTCTTGTCATGCACATCCTGAGACTTCTAGGAGAGTGTTGGCGGTATGTTACCAGCCAGACTCTCCCGTGTCTGCACGTGCTCTGCACATGCTCACGGGACTTCCCTTTGCTGTGGAGTCAGTTCACACTGGAACAGCGTGTGTTCCTGCGGGCTCCAGTGAACAGTTAGTTTACGCCTTGCTGTCCAAGACTTTAACACATTTGAAGCTGCCCTTTCACAGTTTCTGTTATTCTCTGTCTCATCATGAAACACTTCTGTTTTGGGCTAAGGATGAATAAAGCCTTAGATTAGTGCAGGTAGATAGCAAACAAACTTTGAATACCATGGGTATTTTATGATAACCTCATTTCCTCAGCTACAAGACAGCTAGTTTCCTCCACATTTAAGCAATTTCAGTTTTCATAGGCCACACATCTATCCACATAACATGCTTGTGCTTTCTTTTGATGTTTATTAAAATATATTGATGGCAGTTTGCCTCTCCAAGGCAAACAAAAATAAAATTGCATTCTGAAACCGCTGATCCTAGTGCCTTAGCAAAATTAGTCATTGTTATGGAGCATGAGTAGAAGAAGCCAGCTCTGTGGTGGCTCTCAGGGAAAACTGGTAGTCATTGCTCTATTCAAAATCTGTGTGGGAACCGAGTTGCTGGTGGCTCACACCTGTAATCTTAGCTACTGAGGTTGAGATCTGAGAATTGTTGTTCAAAGCCAGCCCGAGGCCAGAAAGTCTATGAGACTTATCTCTAATTAACCATCAAGAAGCCAGCTGTGGCTCAAGTGGTAGAGCACTAGTCTTGAGCACAAAAGTTCAGGGACAGTGCCTAAGCTCTGAGTTCAAACCCCAGGTCTGGTGCACACCAAAAAAAAGCTACCCAAACCCAATACTTGTGGTGGGGCAAATTTAAGATGGACACATAAATGAACATCTTTATCCTTTTGTGAATAGATAAAAAATGGGATTATTGACACCTCTCTTTTTTATTTAGGACCTTCTAGGAAAGGACATTCTGGAATTCTGCCATCCTGTAGATCAGAGTCATCTGCGTGAGAGCTTCCAGCAGGTACTGACTGATGGTGGCTCATAGGTAGCTGTGCCAGGCATGTGTGTGCATGGCTAGAGAGACCTGATTGCCTCCCTAGATCACACAGCAAGGTGGTAACAGGGTGAGGACTGGAGGGTCTAGGATCCCTGGTATCGCCACCACCACCACATCAAGCAACACTGCCACATGCCCCTTCATCCAGCAGCATGTGAGACTATAAACAGTCAGTGCTGTCAGGACCTAGTTGGTTTAGAAAATAAAAAGAAGGAACCTGATCCCACTTGGTGGCCAGTCAGCAACTCTTGCTCTGTGAGCAGGGGCCTCATTTCTCTGGTCAGAGAGAAGCCCAGGCAGGGATGCCCAAGAGCAAGGTCCCAGCCTGGTTCCAGCTGGCAGCAGCCATGCAGCCTCAGGGACATTGTGGAGCAAGCCTGGCCTGGCCATGGCCAGAGGATATCATGTTGCTTGGGCTCTGGCCATCAGCAGGCAAGGTGGGGGACCAGTGTTGATAAAAAGGATTTGGCTTGGGGGTTGGGGATATGGCCTAGTGGCAAGAGAGCTTGCCTCGTATACATGAGGCCCTGGGTTCGATTCCCCAGCCACCACATATACAGAAAACGGCCAGGAGTGGCACTGTGGCTCAAGTGGCAGAGTGCTAGCCTTGAGCAAAAGGAAGCCAGGGACAGTGCTCAGGCCCTGAGTCCAAGGCTCAGGACTGGCCAAAAAAAAAAAAAAAAGGAAGTGGCTTGTTCTTACAAGAGCATGGAGAGGGCTGTGTCCAGTAAGAGTCAGCTCTTGACCCTGGAGTGGAGCAAAGGCACTTAGTTGCCTGGGCGAGAGACCTTGGAACACAAGTGAGTTGTGAGGAAGTTGAATTTGGTGCAGTGACCTTATGCCAGACCCGAGTCCGGGAAACGTGTGTTTTTGCAATTCCCTCTCTGGATCAGTTTACTGAGAAGTCAAACGGAAGAGCTGAGCCGAGGAAAACTTAGGGCAAGCTCTGTTCCCACCCCTCTCCTTTTGGCTCAGATACCTTCCATGTGACAGTGGTGGTGGTGGTGGTGGTGATGATGCGGATGATCTGGGAGGTGAATCTGCTTTCTTGAACAGTGTTTTCTGTGCAGGATGCCTCAAATGCATGCCCGGTCTCAAAGGGGAGGAAAAAGGAGGCACTGCCCCCAGTTAGGCTCGTTCCCTGGCTCCCCTCTTACAATCTTTGGCTGCAGCGTCCTGCTGGCCTTCACAGCCACACTGCCTGCCCTGGGCCTCCTCTCCCTCCAGGCAGACGCCATCCTCACCTCCTTCCCACCCTGACTTCCAAATGTTTTCCCAGGTGGTGAAGCTGAAAGGGCAAGTGCTGTCGGTCATGTACCAGTTCCGCACCAATAACCGGGAGTGGATGTTGATCCGCACCAGCAGCTTCACCTTCCAGAACCCTTACTCTGACGAGATTGAGTACATCATCTGCACCAACACCACTGTCAAGTATGTGCAGCCTGTTCCCTTTGCCAGCCCCGCCCTCCAGTGGCCCTGCCCTCTGCTGGCCCCTCCTTCCCCTGTCCCCGCCCTCCACTGACCCCACCCTCCATTGGCCCTGCCCTCTGCTGGCCCCACCCTTTCCCCCCCTAATGTCCCTGCCCTCTACTAGGCCTGCCCTCTGCCCAGTCCGCCCTCTGCTGGCTGCTCCCTACACTGCCCCCGCCCTGCAATGTCCCTGCCTTCCACTGGCCCTGCCCTCTGCTGGCTCCTCCCTTTTCTGGCCCCGCCTTCCTCTAGCCCTGCCCTCTGCTGGCTCCTCCTTCTGCTGGCCCTGCCCTCCACTAGCTCCTCCATCTGATGGCCCCGCCCTCCTCTGACCATACACTCCATGGGCCTTGCTCTCTAATGGCCCTTGTCTCTGATGGCTCCTCCTTCTAGTGGCCCAGCCCTCTGCTGGCCACTCCTTCCACTGGCAATTTTGTATCCTTGCTATATCCAAAGCTGTGGGTTTTGTTTGGTGGCCCTCCCAGGCCCCATCTGCGGCCGAATATCCCTATAGGACTAAGGAGCATGAGGAGATGGAGTTCCCCATGGGGAGAAGTGCTACTCTCTGTTTCTCCTTATTTCCCTTCAGAGTTGTAAGAGCCCAAAGTACAGAGTGCCACTCTGACAACTAGGCGCTGGTTCAGCATGTCAGTTGCTTTGAGACTTTATGTTTGCACAGCCTGGCTCCTGTGCTTTTTTCATATTCCACATCTGTTTAGGGGCGTGATCCACCGTCATGTCCTTGCATCTGCTGGAACCAAAATCCTTGTTCTTGTGATGGCATTGTTCCAAAGTGGTCTCAGGTTCTCATAGGACAAGTGCCTAATGTGCTGGAACGTCTATCTTTTTTTTTTTTTTTTTTGCCCAGTCCTGGGCTTTGGACTCAGGGCCTGAGCACTGTCCCTAGCTTCCTTTTGCTCAAGGCTAGCACTCTGCCACTTGAGCCACAGCGCCACTTCTGGCCATTTTCTGTATATGTGGTGCTGGGGAATCGAACCCAGGGCCTCATGTATACGAGGCAAGCTCTCTTGCCACTAGGCCATATCCCCAGCCCTCTTTTTTTTTTCTTTCTTTCTTTCTTTCTTTCTTTCTCTTGTGCTTCATCTCAGGGTTTTGTGTGTTTTCACTCACCTCCTCTTGCAGCTTTTTGCAGGTTAATTAGAGATAGGAGTCTCACAGACTTTTCTGCTTGAGCTGGGCTGGCTTTCTTTCTTTCTTTCTTTTTTTTTTTTTTTTTTGCCCGTCCTGGACCTTGAACTCAGGGCCTGAGCACTGTCCCTGGCTTCTGTTTTTTGCTCAAGGCTAGCACTCTGCCACTTGAGCCACAGTGCCACTATATGTGGTGCTGGAGAATTGAACCCAGGGCTTCATGTATAGGAAGCAAGCCATATCCCCAGTCCTTTCTTCTTTTTTTTTTTTTTAACTGTATTTTTTTTTCTTTTCTTTTTTGGTACTGGGGATGGAACCCAGAATGTTGCACTTGCTAGGCAAGTGCGTTGCTACTGAGCTACATCCCAGCCCCTGGGCTGGCTTTCAACCTCAGATCTTTCAATTCTCAGAACTCAGCCTTCTGAGTATCTAAGATTACAGGCATGAGCCACTAACACCCAGCATGTATGTGTTTTCTTAACGCTCAACAATGCCCTAAGTCACATTTGAGTCTTTTCAAACTGTTCAATCATTACCTGTTCTTAGTAATAATTTCTTGGTAATCTGTTAGTAGTAGGCAGAAGGCAGACTGAAAAGGTTGGGTGCAAAGAAGGTAGAATTGCTTTCCAGGTCCTGGCAGAGCTTAGAGGAAACACCATGTTCCACTACTTAGGGAAGCAACACCAGAGACAGCCCTAAAATGGGGCCTGGAGGCAAAGTGACACGTCTTCCTGGTAAAACTAGTCCCTGCTGTGATTTTCATTTTCTGAAAACTGGAGTTATGAGGGTATTACAGATGAGAATCAGTAAGGGGCTGAGAGACCACTGAGTCACAAGCCCTACACTTGGGAGTCGTTCCAGCCTCTCCTTCACCTACACAAAAAGATAACCTGGCATAAAATCAGAATGGTCAGCACCACTTCGATCACCACACAGAAAGTTACCTGGTACAGAGCCAGAGCTGCCAGTATCACCTCCTTGTGACATCCCCCATCTGCCTTCTCCATCATGCCCTAATGGAGGCCTTGCTATCACACAGGCTCCTAAGTAGTTCCCCTATCTTTCATCAGGCCCCCGTTGAACCAGCCAAAAGTCCCCAGGAGCATTTTCTCTGAAACAGCCCCAGGACCATGCCATGCCTGCCCTTGATCAAATCAGTCCCAGACCTCTCAAGTGAATGAAGTCACCCAGAGTCCTTCACAATAGGCAGATATAGCTCAGCCTGCAGTGGTGTTACTGTCTGCTCTCTGGTCAGCAAGGCTTTCTGAGCCCCAGATGTCTCTGCTGACCAAATCCAGGTTACTCCCTGGGGTACAACTATAACTGCTTCTGAATGCCCCCTAATGGCTTTTGTTACTCAGAGTGAGTAAAAACCTTTATCCAGGGAGCATCAGGGGTGACTGACAGCGTCTGCTTAGCACTCTGTATCTCACCGGCAGGAAGCTGAGCCGGATGCACTGGTTTCTATTCAGAAACCATCATCCCCCACTAATGGAGCACAGCACTCTGCTGCGGTGGGACCATGGCTGCCTTCAGTTCTTTCTCTCTGGAATGTGCATGCATATCAGGGTTTATTTTTCTGCTAGTTACAGGAAATGTGTGAAAATCTCTTCTCAGGATGGGGAAGCCTGGAGTCAGCATTTCATCCACATGCACTCAGCTACAGAATTGGAAACCCAAAGGCTGTGGGAGAGAGATGCCTACCTCCAGACCCAGAGAAGTATGGTTGAGGTGCTGGGGATTGGTCATCCATACCTAAGACCTTAATTTCTATTTCCCATAAGAAGCTGTACCTAGTCTAGAAGCCCAGAGAAGCAGACATGGAAGGGGCCTCCCAGCCTAATGCCAAGGCCATGACGTAGCCATGCAAATGAGAAGCATGCACATTTCCTCCCTGAAGCACCAAGGTGTCCTAGACAAGGGAAAGCGATAGCCTGTGCCCCACTCATCTCAGGGCATGGTCCCACACAGTGGTCCTGTCTACTCTCTTAAGTTCTGGACTTGGTCTGGGCTCTGCTAGCCCAGGAAGGAATGGTGGTGGTTAGTTCCTGGGAAAATTCTCTGAGAAAGGGGCGGGTGGGCGGGTACAAGAGAGCCCATGTCCTCCTGCTAAAAGAGTGAGTTCAGTGCTCCAGTCCTACAAAAGGGGGAAAAAATAGAAGGAGCAGCTTCTTTTCCCACTGTGGTATATCTCAAGATGCTGCCTGGCTGAGCCCAAAGCAGTGAAGTGAGAGATGCTGAGGAACAACGCTCAGGACATCTGAGGTTCTCTAAGAACAGAAGGGAAGGTACAAGGTCTACAGACAGAAGGGATTGGAAGTCAGTGCCTCGTGTGCCATGGCTAGCTGTGTCAGCCTGGTAACTCCTTTAAACTCTTAGAGCCTCAGTGGCTTTATCTGTTAGAATATTACAGAGATATAGAAGCTCTGCACATGAAATAAGATGCCATGCCCGAGATATAAGCAAAAAAATAAAGCAATAAATTAGGATCAAGAAGTGATAGAGATGGGCTGGGGATATGGCCTAGTGGCAAGAGTGCTTGCCTTGTATACATGAGGCCCTGGGTTCAATTCCCCAGCACCACATATACAGAAAACGGCCAGAAGTGGCGCTATGGCTCAAGTGGCAGAGTGCTAGCAAAAAGAAGCCAAGGACAGTGCTCGGGCCCCAAATCCCAAGTCCCAATGCTGGCAAAAAAGAAAAAGAAATGCAGTCATTACCTGATTATATAACTGCAAACCCCATGTATATCACCATTACAATAACAATCAATAAAAAAATATATTAAAAGAGTATGAGGTTTCATAGAATTTACTTGTGACTTCCAGACCATGTGGGAGGAGCGGAAACAGGGTGAAGAGAAGTTAAGATTCAAAGTTCTGAGAAAAACAAGGGAGCACACAACCTTCTGAGTAGTTAAGATGACAGACATCAGCCTCCGGTGTCTGGCTTCAAGCTGTCTGTCTCTGGAGGTCCTGTCAAGTCACAGGCCACAGGCCTTGTCGTGCTGTCATCAATGAGGCCAGCATGACCCAAGAGGGTGTTCCATGTCCTAAACACACTGTGGGTCCTGCCTTTGCCTTGAAAAGTGATTCTCACCACAGAGGTGACCATCAGGCATGGAGCCATCACCACGCCCTGCGCGGGCAGTGCATGTGCAGTTGGCCAAGGTGACTGCTCAGCAATACCCAGGACCCATCAGCCAGAACATTCACTGCCTTGTCAGGGCCTCAGTGCTGGTGGATTGGGGATGGAAAGGAACATGGCGTCCTCCTGGTTTCCCTGAGCCTCACCTGCCACTGGCCTGGCATGACAGTGCCTCTGTGGACCACTGGTGAACAGAGATAGGGGAACTGGACATCTCACTGACCTAGGGGCAAGGACACAGACGCTGCAGCCAGCAGGGATGGCAGCAACCTCAGGCCGGATTCCCAGAGTGTCAGTTTCCTTGGCTAGGTGTGGGCTCCTCTAAGGCCCTGATGGCACATGAGCGTTTGTGGTGCTGAGGTAAAGCAGGGAGGACAGGATGTCAACAAGGCTGTAACTGGCAGGTGTCCTGGCCCATGAGTGAATAAAGGAGAGTAGGGATGGTCCCTGGTGTGAAGTGCAGGCCCTTCTGTCTGACTGCCACCCATGTGCTGGAACAGAAGGATGACCTCTAGTCCTAAAGCCATACCAGTCTTGAGTGTCAGTGTGACTCCAGGAGGGTTGTGTGTGAAGATGTGTGCAGACTGTGCAAAGGCAGCTTGACCACATTTGGGTGCTGTTGGTGTGCAAGCTGTCTTCTGTCTTCCTGCAGGTGAGAGGCCATCTCCACACACCAGGTCCACCCTGTGCATGTGCAAGCAGGAGGCTACCCATCCGTTCCCACACTTGAGCTAGGGAGGACGGCTGTCCCTGTGATCTCTCTTAGGGTCTCTACCGTAAAGGACAAGCAAACATCAGGGAAGGCGAGAAAACCACAGCAGGAGGAGAGCAGAAGGAGTTGAATGTATGGAAGGAGGCCTGGATGGCTGGAGACACGTTGGAGGAGGGTGCACAAGACAAGACTCAGGGCCTGGGAATGGCACTCACTGCCCATGCCGAGCCAGTCTCTCCCCAAAGCGGCACTGACAACCAGCCGCACACGGAGCAAGGGCTAGCTCCTGGGATCCAGGACCACTGCAGGCTCCAGCCAGGCCTCGTGCTTCTGGTCTCCAAGAGGAGGTGGCTATGGGCTCCATTGAGACAGACGCTGGGCAGTGGCAGTACCCTGTTGAACTGAGCCTCTATTTAGTGTTTTTCTGTCTGGTGGATGAGCCCTGGGGGCTCTTGAACCCTGAGGCCTCCAAAACAGCAGCCCACACTATCTCAGATGAGTCCTTGGCAGCATCAGGGATGGGAGGTGGGACAGACAGGAAGGAGAGAGGAAGAAGAGAGACAGCCACCACAAGTCCCAAGTTCTCTGGCCTGGAACTTGGTGGTCATTCCCCCGTCCCATTCCTTAGCAGTCAGGTGTGGAGAGCAGACTATGTGGAGGGGAGGGCCCTAGGGGCTTGGGCACCAAGAAGCTCCTGTGAGTGTGTCCTCTAGCTCAGTGGCCACATGCAGAGCCGAGCCACAGGGCTCAATTCTGGGAGTCGTGGGAGGAAACAGGCAGGTCTGTGGCACAAGGGCCTGGTGTCTGAGTCTCAGCCATTCCCATCTGCCTAGGATCCCCAAGAATGCCTACAAAGGATTTCAAGCAGCATTTTCTAGATGGCACAGCAGAAGCCTAGGGCTTGCTCAAGTTGCATTTAGGTTTTTTTGCTAGTCCTGGGGCTTGAACTCAGGCCTGAGCAGTCCCCGAGCTTTGTGCTCAAGGTTAGCACTCTGCCACTTGATCCACCCGCTACTTCTCGCCTTTTCTAAATATGTGGTGCTGAGAAATCGAACCCAGGGCTTCATGTATACGAGGCAAGCACTCTTGCCACTAGGTTATATTCCCAGCCAACGCCTTTAGTTTTTCTTTTTTTTTTTTAAAGTCTAATTGTTAGATCAGCCAACTTATTTTCTTTTAAGCCGTTTATGTCAAAGCAGCTTGTTTTTTTTTCTGTTTTGTTTTGTTTTTGTTGCCAGCCGTGGGGCTTCATTTTGCTCAAGGCTAGCACTCGACCTCTTGAGCCACAGTGCCACTTCTGGCTTTTTTCTATATATGTGGTGCTGAGGAATCGAAACCAGGGCTTCATGTATAGGGGGCAAACACTTTACCACTAGGCCATATTCCCAGGACCACACATTTAGTTTTGTGTGCCGGCTCAGCATGAAATTGTTCCCTGCCAAGGGAGAGCCTGAGTGACATGGGCCATTTCCTGTTCTTGGTGAGATGGGGACTTAGGAACCCCAACATCTGATGTTCTGGCAAGAAGTAGCTGGAATGGGATCCCCAGGGATCAGGGCCAAGTGGCCTTGGAGCCTCTGAGAAATACAATGTCACCTTCAGGGTCCCATCTGGGTGGGGAGAGACAGTGTGCTTAGGACACCACATGGATCGATCTCCCTGAAGGTGGACACCACTGCCACGGGCTAGGTTGGGACACTGAGCTGGAGGTGGGGTCATCCTGACCAGTGGGGGTCTGGGCTAGACCCATCCAAGGCATGAACAGGGAGGGCACTCTGCAGAGGTGAGGTCAGAAAGGCTCAACTGATGAGCTGTGGAGCGATGACCTCACAATGGCTCAGAGAATCTAGAGCCCTGGTGCTTCCGGGCACCAACAGTCCATACAAGCCACAGACCGTGCACTTGTATGGATAGTGACTATCGCAAAATGTTTGGTTGTTGTTGTCAAATTTGTCAAGGCTCAGGCCTGAATGAAAGGCGGAGAGGCTGCTTGGTGCACATCTGTCCATGCTGGCTGCGCCCTGGCCTCTGCCGTCGCTTCCAGAGATTGTTCCGGAGGACAACACAGGTGACATGGGGCAGTGAAGGGCCGGAAACTGGTGGGCTCCCTCATAGGCTCTCCCTGCCGTGTGTGTGTGTGTGTGTGTGTGTGTGTGTGTGTGTGTGTTCCTTCTTTTGTGTGGGGTCTTTTGTCTGCAGATACCTGAGTCAAGTGAGTGGTGATGAGTCTTCTGGTCGTATTATCCATCACACTTGACCTGTCCCTCCTTGGTTGTCCTCTAGAATGAAGATGGCTTGGCCCCAGGCATGGAGGTGGCCTGCGGGTCCGAGTTCTTCAAGGCAGGCACACCGGAGGAGCATGTAGAGCGCTTGGTGCTTGCCCAGTTGATCCAGGACTCCATCTTTATCTACAACTTTTTAGACACCTACAGGATGTTTCAGGACACCCAGGAGGTCCTGGATCTACTTTTCCAAAGGTGAGTGCCAACTGGAATGGGATGGGGTTCCTTAGCTGCACTGGGAGCCTTGGGAATGCAGTGTGGTGGGTGGAGTGTGCCTAGAAACTCACTCTCTGGCAGTTGTCTTTGCCTGGGCAATGGAGCAGGGAAGTCCTTGGAGAGGCCAGGCCTGGCTGGCAGCTTCCATTGTCCCGTGTGGGGCTGCGGGCTCTTCCCTTTGACTCTGTTTGTTTGAGGCCACCCACAAAGCAGTGTCTCTCATTAGTAAGAAGGAAAGTGATGCTGGCTGGGCGAGGGTGTCAACCTAGATGTAGACAGAGCAGGCAGTCTAGGGCAGAGGCAAGACACCTGGATTCGTCAGTTGATCAGGGCAGGAGCTGCTTGTCCGCATGCAGAGCAGAAATAACAAGTAGCAGGAATGGTAGGGCCATGTTGCAGGCAATGAGCTAAGAGATGGGAAAAGAGCAGGATATGCCAGCTGTCCTGGGCTGGCCAGTGATGCTTAAATTCCTCCACAGGTTCAAGACTTGTGAAGCCCCCATGGGCTCCTCAGGACAGATGGTTGCCCTTCCCCACTGCAGCCAGGAGGTCATTCCTCGGGACCAGCTCTGCTAGTGAGTGGGGCCAGGGAAGGCCCATGCCTCCACAGTGCTGACAAATGTGTGTGTGTGTGTGTGTGTGTGTGTGTGTGTGTGTGTGTGTGTGTGTGTTTTGCAGGGTGAGGCTTGGCTAACCGAGGAGCCCTTGCTCTTGTACTTGTCACCAGAGACTTGGGTTGCGGGCTCCATCTGTGGGAGGAGGAAGACTCTAGGAGCTGGGTACTAGTATAGAATACCAGTGGAGGCTGAGGCTCAGCACAGAGCCCTGTGAGAATCCATCCTCAGCACAGCCCATGTCATCCAGGCTTGCCCAGCTCTCCTTAAGGTCCAGCTTAGGTCAAGGGACATATGTCCTTGGACAGGTCCCCGGACACGCTGTTAGGAGTCTGGATGACAGCTCAGGGCCACCCTGAGGCACATCAGCAAGTAGAAGGTGTGGAGTGTGTAGACAGCCCATGTGGGTTGCTGGGGAAGGAGGCAGGAGTTTCCAAGGAAGTGTGCCAGAACCCTGTGCGTGCCAGGCAAGACAGCAAGCCTTCTTGGAGTGTAGCGTATAGATGCCCAGGGGAGAGAGCAAGAAGGTGGTGCAACTTGCAGACGCGGACAGAGCTGTTTCCAGCTGTGGGTCTTGCAGCGCTCCTTGCAGCTTGTCTGCAGGCCTGGCCTGGGATGGCTTGGCACTGGTGGCACAGCTCAAAGGTGCTGGGGTTGGCAAATACTGGTCTCTGCCAGGCCTTTGAGCAACTTCTGGGGATAAAGAAGACCACGGGAGGTGCTGGCCTTTCTTGAGACTCTGCTTGCCACCCATGTGCCTCCAGTGCCATCTCGGGCCTCATAAACACCTGGCTGGACCGCCGTCCCCAGGACTTCTTAGAAGCTGCCCAGCATCCGTGCCTCCAGCGCCTCTTGGTTCATCTTCGGCTCCATATGTGTGGCTCCGAGGTGGAGCGCGGTGTCTCCCATCTCCTGGCGCAGTTGGGGATCCAGGAATCCATCCAGGGCGAGTCCATGGGTGCGGAGCCTGCTTCAGAGCTGTGGGTGGATGATTCAGGGCAACCCAGGGAGCAGGCTCCCAATGGAGCCCTGGGACCGGAGCAAGACAAGCATGGGCCCAGCTTGAGCTCTAGGATATGGGGAAGATGCCATGCTGGGAAACCCAAGGGTGGCGGGTGTTGTGGGACTCCTCAAAGACTGGGCTGCAAAGCAGTCGTGGAGGAGATCTTGTGTCCTCCTGCAGCTCCAGCAGCAGCCCCACTGGTGACTGTGACACCGACTCCCGAGCTGGATTGCGCTCCATGTCTAAAGGTGGCCCCCTGCACGCTGGGTGGAGCACCGACCCCTGCCCAAGCGGAGGCCCCTTCAGCCTTGAATCCGGCTTGCAGGCCTCTGGGAGCCCAACCAGCATGTGTGGATGAAGAGCCTCAGGCCACGCCAGCTTTGCTGCCACGGCCTGAAGGGGCAGGAGCAGCCCGTGGGGAAGCGTCATCATCCCCCACTGGGGCTTCGGAGCTTAGTGGCCAGGGACCAGCGGCGGCCAGTGCTGAGCTGGAGCCCTCCTGCTCTGGGGCTCCTGGGTTGAGTGTAGGAGAAGCAACAGTGGGCGCTGGGGAGATGCAGCCCTGCTCCAGCTTGTCGCCTGTGCTTGGGGCCCAGCCTGCAGCAGAAGCCATCGCTGAGGCAGAGCCAGCATCCACCTTGGCTCCCCTTCTAGGCGATAGTTCTTCAACCTTCAGTCCTGAGTTGGAGCTGCTTCTGTCCTTCTCTCTCTTGCTCTTTGTCCTGGGAGCTACAGTTGGGCTGCTCTCTGGATTAGTAGTACTAACTCTGCTGCTCTGTGCCATGAGAGCTGTAGGCTCTTGTGTCCCATCGGAGCCAGCTTCCCCCATGGCTCGGGGCCCCGGTGCTGATGGAGCTCCAGCATGGAGTGCTGCCAACAGGGAGCCGTGTGCCAGCTGGGCTCGCGTGCTCTCTTGCAGCCAGCCGACCTTTAGTGCTGAGCTGCTTGTGTTCCTGATCCTGGCCCTGGCTCTACTTCTCTCCGGAGGACCCGATCGGCTGCTCTCAGCTGTGGGAGTACTCATGCTGCTGCTCCATGCTTTCAGAGCACTCAATTCTTGTGCCAAATCAGAGTCACCTGCCAGCTTGACTCTGGTGCACAGTGCTCAAGGAGCAATGGGAAGTAGCGATGACAAGGAGCCCAGTTTTCCCTTGTCTCCTCGTCTCAGTCTCAAAGAACCAGACTCCAGTGCAGAACTGGAGGTGCTTCTCACCCTAGTTCTGTTGTTCTACCTTCTTGGAGCACCAGCTGTGGTGCTCTTTCTGGTTGGAATACCGGCCATGGTTCTTGCCGTGGTCAGAGGTATAGCATGTCATGCAGACTTGGAGCCATCGGCCACCTGGGCTCAGGTGAACAGTGTAGATGGAGCTCCACCCTCCAGGCCTGCCGCGGAGCCACGATCTAGCTCAGCTCCAGGATTCAGTGTCAGAGACGCAGCCCCCAGTGCAGAGCTGGACGTGTGTCTGCCCCTGGCTGCGATGGTGTCTCTGGTGCAAACACCAGTTCTGGCATTGTGTGTTGGAGCAGCACTATATATTGTGCTCCTCCTCGTAGGAGCCCCAATTTCCCACACACCGTCATGGAGTGCTCGGATGGGGCCAGATTCCACCATGGTTTCAGATCTCAGGCGTGAGGACACAGCAGCCTCCGGGGATGAGAGGGAATGCCCGAGAAGCTCGACTCCGGTGTTGGGCCTGCTTTCAACAGCAGCAGGCGATGCCTGTGCTCCAGGGCTTGCTCAGGACAGTGCAGCTGCCTGGAAACCTCAGCAGGAGTCCCATAACTGCCTGGCCATGGTGAAGGAGCAGGCTCCCTCCGCTTCTGGCCATTCGGAGCTGGATTTGGCAGCAGCTCCTGCCCAAGAACCTTGCCACCCTCCTGTGGTGAGCAGAGAGACTGGGCGCGGCCAGAAGCCGACTCCTGCCCTGATTGCAGTTCCCCACGTGATTTCGAAACAGCTCACCAGGATGGATGTGGTGAGGGGCTGTGCAGGGCTGCATGTGGGGGGTTGGGTTCCCTGTGCCCTCTGCTGCCCAGGCCCACGCTTCCTTTCCCTGGAGCCCACGGATTCTTGCCCCAGCCCCAGCCCCAGCACACCTGGCACCTGTCTTTGTAGGACCATTTGGTTAAGTGCAATCCCAAAGAGGTGAGCCCTGCTCCCCTGTCAGGAACTGTGTGGAATCAAGTGGCAGAGCAGAAAGAGAGGCAGGCAGGATAGAGCTCAGCCTAAATTACCAGGAGCCGGTGGTCTCCTCACTCCCTCAGAAGGCACCTGAAGTTAACCTGATGGAAACTAAGACGAGGGATGGGAAAGCATGCTAGTTTTTGTGGTAGGACTTAGAGAAGTGGTTTTGGACACATGTGCTGGCTGGGCCTGGGCGAATGAAGTTTTTCAGGGGTCAGAAAGGCATTTGGGAGAACTGAGCGCACTTGGTCAAGCACGCTGTCTCCTTCCCACCTTAGTTCCCTTGGAGTCCCTGTGGGGCTTGGTGTGCTGGGCAGTCAGCCCAGCAGATCCAGAGAATCCCAGAGGCTGGGGTGTCCTACTTCCTGCTCTGAGTTCCAGAGCCATGTCTCTCTCTCTCTCTCTCTCTCTCTCTCTCTCTCTCTCTCTCTCTCTCTCTCTCTCTCTCTCTCTGTCTGTTCTCTGTGTGTGTGTGTGTGTGTGTGTCTTTATGTGGGGACAGGGATCCCTGGCCTTGGCCTAGGCACTGTGCTGTGTGACAGGGTCTTGTAACCTTTGCCTTTCTCCCCAGGAGCTCTTTGTGAAGGCAGAGCCCAATCAGTGCCTGGGGTCCATGTGGTCCCAGAGATACAACAAGGGCAAGCCACATGTGTCCCCTAGCATCCGGATCATCGTGATACACTTTAACAAGGTCGTGTCCATGGTTACAACCCTCTGTCTTGGGGACCTCAGCATGAGCGCCTCAGTCAGGGCACATCTGCTGGAATTTTGGATCCAGGTGGCTGAGGTAAGGGATGAGATGTACAGCCTCTGGCCTCTCGCTGTCCCTTCCAGTCTCTCTTTCCTGTGCATCTTAGAATTGTGCTCAGGTGCTCTGTGGAGCACAGTCCCATCTTGCCAGGCCCATGCTTTGCAGGGCCAGCCAGTCCAAGGCGACCCGTGGTGGGCTCTTCCCTCTAACCGGCTCCTCATCCTGTGGGGACCCCAAAAGCGGCCTGGGCTGCCCTAGCTCCCTGCCAAACCCTGCCACTCCAAGCAGCCCTCTCGTCCTGGGTAAGTGGTGGCGGCAGTGCCATGAGAAGCTCACACAATCTTCCTCCTCAGGGTTGCCGCGTCCTGAGGAATTTCTCCTCACTGCATGCCATCATGTCTGCCCTGCAGAGCAGAGCCATCTTTCGTCTGCAAAAGTCATGGCAACAGGTCTCCAGGTGGGTACCTATTCAACCAGGAAATGCCCTGAGGGTAGACAGGGTAGACAGCACCCTCACTGAGCTGGAGCACCAAAGTCCAGGCCAGGGAATGTGAATGGCACACTTGCTCTGTAGGCACAGCTTAGGCAGTCCTTGGCAGGCTCGGCCAGTGAATACAGGAACACACACACCCTCGAGTATATCCACTGACACACACAACACACACACACACCGTTATCAAGTTTTCTGAGGTGGCCACACATCTGTGTCTTGTTGAAATGAAAGCAGCACTGACTAGTGGAAGTGGGATAGCACAGCTTTCTGCCAGGAACAAGAAACTGCTCATGGCCACGGGTCCGGACACTCAGGGAAAGGCTTTTGGACACTCTTGTGCTGCCCCATGGGAGACCTACTGCCAATACAAAATGGAGTCCAACTGCCTCCCACACCATTCCAACTGTCACCTTCACTCTGTCACTCCTGCAGGAAGAACTTGCTTACATTCCAAAAACTGGCCAAGATCACCTCTCCTGAAAACAACTACTCTAAGAGTAGAGAGCTGCTACTGAAGGTATGCTATGAGGAGGGGAAGGCAGAGGGCAGAGCTGGAGAGGGCACTCATGTTGAAGGGGTGTGGCCACATGGTTGCCCTTCTCTTGGGGGGAAAGGCAAGGGAAGAGCTGACTGAAAGATACTCATGCATGTCAGGAGCCCTGGAGTCTTAGGAGGCCTTTCTGGTTGGGAGATAGAAGGTGAACACAGGGTGGTCCAGGGAAGCAAGGATCTCCAGGACTGGGGACTGCTTCTGCCCACCCACATGTTGCCAAATGCGCTATAGGCCCCAGAATCATGGCTGCCTTTCCCCACATTAGGCTGGCTTGCGTGCAGGATGCTGCCACTGACTCCTGCCCCTCATTGTTTAAACACACTGTTCAGAAGAGGCCTGCTCTGCTAGGGGCATTTCAGGGGTGCCCCTTGGCAAAATGCATAAGGACCCCCTGGGTTGGGGTGCAAACACCCAGAGCAGCCTTGCGCCGCCAGAGGCGCTGTGGGGCTCTGAATGTATCCACAGAGCTGATGCTGCTCATGCTCAGATCCCAGCTGAGAGGTTCCCAGCCCACAGCAGAGGCTGTGCACAGCCCAAAGCCTTGACAAACAGGGCTGACCAAGCACCGCTAACTCTTGTCTCTCAACCTAACTCCAACTCTGACAAGAGGATATGGGAGGATTGGTGTTCCAAGCTAGCCTGGCATGGAAAACTGGGAGATGATCCCCCAAAAGGGGAAATGGAGTTGTGGCTCAGGTGGTAGCCCAACCACTAGGAGCTTCAACCTTCAAAGGACACCCAGACCCTGCGGTTTGCTAGTGGAAAGGAAAAAAAATTAGGAAAACAAACCCCCAACGAAGAAGGTCAGAAAGGAACCAAGCTCTGGTTCCTCTTTCCTGACTTCCCGAAGCTCTTCTCATTGAAGAGCAGCAGAAGGCACATCCTCTCACACGCTGGACACGCTCATGTGCACAAGTAGGCCCTGGGATGCTCCTGTGCCAGCTGCACACAGGTAGAGAGAGCTTTCTACCCCAGCCCATTGGCCTGGGCTGGAGAGACAGGAGAAGCTATTGTAGGAGTCAGTAACCCCACCGTCCTCAGCTGAGGAGGGCCAGGACTTTGGGGTTAGGAAGGATTCTGGAACGCCATGGCACTCTCTCTTTTTCTGCCCACCTCCTGGGAGGACCCTGACCCACAGAGAAATGCTAGCTCAGTGGACTCTTCCCAGAGGCTCATGGACCCCTTCCCTACAGGCCGTCAGGCAACAAGACAGCCCAAGAGCCTCTGTATCCTTCAGTTTTCTCCAGGAAAATAGGAAGGGCTACACAGCTCCCAATGGTGAACACCCTGGTTGGCTTTTGTGCTGCCCAAAATTGGAAAGCAATGAACCCTGTAGAGTTCTGAGGAGGCATAACCCTCCCTCCCCCCATGCCAGGCAGGTCAGCACCATTGGAGGCAGGCAGCAGATGACCCTGTCTAGTCCTCAATGCCAGGAGGTGGACTGTGCAGTTGAGGAAGCAGGCAGAGGAGGCCCGGTGGTCCAGGGGAGATGCCCAGCAGCGAGTGCTCGGGCAAAGCCTGAGCTAGAATTGGTCGGCCTGGCCGTTAAAGGTTTGGCCCTGCACAGTGGCCAAATGCATAGCAGAAGGAACACACTGGCAGTAGGAAGGTGCACAGACAGAGCCCTCACTCACAACATGCTCGATCCCGGCAGGAGACCCACAAGCTGGCTGCCAAGGAGAAGAAGCAGCTCAAAGGAGGTCCTAGGCAGTCTAAAAAGATGGTGAGTGACTGAGACCTCGGCCAGGATGCCTCTCAGAGAGGACGCTTGCCTTACCTGGCTCTGTTAGCCTTGGAGCTCACCCCCAAGGGTGGCAAGCAGGAGGGAGGATTACTCTATGGGAGATGGGAGCCCAGATCAGTGAGCTGTCAGATGGGAAGGAGGAAGTAGAGCCAGCAAAGCCAGGGCTTGGCAGATTCTAGAGGGAGGCTGGTTGGCAGAAGTGGGCTACTACCCTTTGGGCTCTGCATACAACAGCCTAGAGCTAGTCCTGTAGTGTTTGGAGTTGCAAGCAGCAGGAAGGGGCTGTGGACTGAGGGCTCACAGGTTCTCCAGGACCCCGTGCTGTGGGAGGCCCTGTGTGGATGCAAGCTGGCTGAGAAATCCACTGGGATTGGGGAGGGGTGGGCCCTGGGCTCTGACCATCACCCTGCCAATCTTACAGGCGATTAGCAAGGGCATCGTGCCCTATCTGAGAATCTTCCTGAAAGATTTCCTCGTGGTTCACCTGGCCTACGTGGATGCCCAGGATGTGAGTAGCCAGGCCTGGCTGGGCGCAGGAAGCTGGCGTCCTGAGTTCAGGCACTGCTGGTGGTCTCAAGGCCATCCTCTGAGCTGAGTGCAATGCCCCTAGGAGCAGGTGCTTCACACAGCCGCCTGACCTCTGTGCTGTGGGCACAGAGCCCAGCTGGGGCTTCAAGTACTGTAAGGGAGGATCTTGGGCCCCACCTGGAAGCAGATTGCCTAAGACAACCAACCTGTGGCCCAAGCCAGGCCTTTTCCCCTGAAGCCACAATGTTCCTCCTAGCTCAGAAGGGTCAGTCCTCACACTACCTGCACCTGACTGCACGCTGGTTCCCCAGCCCTGCCCTCTGCAAGTTGGTCCTCTTTCTATGCATGCACATGGGATCCTGTGGCTAGAGGAGGCCCTGCTCATAGGTCCTAAGGGCAGAAAGGCCCCATTCTAACTGCAATGCCCTCTGCCTTCTAGGAGAGACGCAAAGAGAAGATTTTGACAAAGGTGAGTGGTAGCTGTCCAGAGAGGGCAGGCCTGTTGGGTCCAGCAGGGTGGTGCAGTCAGGCCTGCCCCTCTGCGCTTTTCTTTTGGGGGCAATGGCAGTAGAAAGAAGTGCTACCCCAGGGAGGGTGGGTTGTGAGCTGGCACCCAGGAGATTTCCACACTGGCAGGATGGAGTGTGAGGATATGACTGTGAGGTCCCCAGCAGCCTTTGGAGGCTAAGTGGAGATTGGGTTGCCAGAGCAGGCAGAAGTGCTGGGTCCCTCCCAAGACAGCCTAGCCCAGCCCTGTCACTGCCCTTGTGCTGTCCATGGCCAGGAAAACGAGATCCTCGAGCAGATGAAAGAGCTGCAACGCAGTTGCCGCTTTTACAATATTCCAGACGACTACCATTTTACTGAGTGGTTCAGGCGCCTGGAGCGGCTCAGCAAGGATGCCAGGTAGGTTGCCACTCTCTGGGGCAGCGAAAGGGCCCGTCCCTAGGAGGGGCCAGAGGGACTGAGGTGTGTATCTGGGTGAGGGGGATAAAGGGAGGTGGGCCACCAATCTCCGACGCCCAGGTCAATTTGGGCTGGGAGCTGTACACAGCACTTGGTCTCCTCACGGGCACATTTGTCATAGCTACGAGCTGTCCTGTGCCCTGGAGCCCTGCAGTCCCACTGGTTGTCCAAGCAAGATGCGCTCAGTCGTTGGCAAGGCTGGCAAGAAGTAAGTCGATGGGCCCTGTCAGGCAGGGGCCAGGGCAGATGGGGGGCTGGGTAACCCGCTGGCCCCACAGCCTGGGGCTAAGTTTTCCCAGCTGACAGCAGCCCTGTTGCTGGGCTCAGAGGCTCAGCTCTCTGGGCCTCACTTTCTTCCCCTTCCAAATCACGGGGATCCATCCCTGAGAAGGGGTCAGATTTAGGAAAGCAGACTGATTGCTAGCAGGGAACTGGGGAGTGGGAGCTTGGACTGTGCTTGGGGCTTGCACTCCAAGAACCTCTCTAGTGCCACCATTCCCACAACACTGCCTTCCCTTGCAGTGGCAGCTCCCAGTTATTCAAAACGACCTTTCCCCAGAGGACAAAGAAGAAGCATAGACTGCACTTCAGCCTTCTTCCCAGGTAGAGAAAGGGCCAAAACCTGTAATATCATCTCCCCTTGGTCTGGCTGGACTGGGGCTAATCACCACAAACCTACAGTGGCCCAGGCCTCACCTCCCCTCCATTCACCTCCAATCCTGAAACCCTATGAATCCTTCTTTCCCAATCCTATTTTAAGTGAAATATGGCAGCCTTGCCTATTAGAATGTTACAAAAAAAAAAAAAACCCAACAAACCAAAAAATCTCAAAAAATCCCAACAAACCAAAAATATTCATTATTTGAACACTAGTTGTAAGATCATTGGTGACACTGAAAATATTATAAAAATTAAAGCCTTGGAGCCAGGAATATTGCCTAGTGGTGGAGTACTTGCCTTGCATACGCAAAGCCCTATGTTCGATTCCTCAGTACCATATGTCTAGAAAACAGTAGAAGTGGCGCTGTGGCTGAAGTGGCAGAGTGCTAGTCTTGAGCAAAAAGAAGTCAGGGACAGCGCTCAGGCCCTGAGTTCAAGCCCCAGGACTGGCAAAAAGAAGGAAAAAAAATTAAAGCCCTGATATTTTCCTGCTCTGTAAAATCATTCTAATGAGTATCCTAGGTACTTGGGCCTTTTAAGAGGCTGAGCCTTAGCTCATGGATACAGTTGATACTTTGACAATCGCATGTCCTTACTTTTTACTTGAGTACATTTGTTTAAAAGAGCCTGAAAGAGGGACTGGGAATATGGCCTAGTGGTAGTGTGCTTGCCTCGCATACATGAATCCCTGGGTTTGATTCCTCAACACCACATATACAGAAAAAGCCACAAGTGGTTCTGTGGCTCAAGTGGTAGAGTACTAGCCTTGAACAAAAAGAAGCCAGGTACAGTGCTCAGGTCCAGAGTTCAAGCCCCAGGACTTGCATAGAAATAAAAAGGAGAAGAAAAGACAGTGACAAAGAGGGAAACAGAGAGAGAGAGGGAGGGAGGGAGGGAGGGAGGGAGGGAGGGAGGGAGGGAGGGAGGAGACAGTGAATGAAAATCAGATGTGTTTTGGTATTTTTTTGCCAGTAGGGGGCTTGTTAACTCAGGGCTTTGGCACTGTCCCTGGCTTTTGGCTCAAGGATTACCTTCCACCATCTGACCCCCAGCACCACTTCTGGCTTATTCTTTTTCTGTGCTCCAGTAGAATCCAACCCAGGCTTGCATGCATGCATGCTAGGAAAGCACTCTAATGCTAAGTCATATTGCCAGCCCTTGGATGGGTTTGGGCCTGTTTTTTTTTTTCCTACCCGCTCACAAAAGCCACATTCAGGGACAGCTGGCCATGCCTCAGAAATTTGCCTGTGACAAGTTCCCTATTTGATAGATTTCATTCGACTTGACTTTGTGCTCACCTATAACATAGCAGCCATTCCTTCTTCCTAGTACACAAGGAAAAGAATAGACACATAGTAGCAGGTGCAGGGATAAAGAAAACCAGAAGTCCAAATGTCCTTTAGCACAGAGAGTACACTCAGTCTCAGTCGTAATAGCGCAAAAAGGCCAAGTTCAAGGTTCGTCGCTCATTCTGGTGAGGACAGTCTGGCCACCATGTGTCTAGGAAGCCCCTGTCATGATTTCATCCATATTTACTGTATCTACCGATATTACGGTTGTGTATCGATATTACGCTGTGTGATTGAGAAGCCTCCTGGCCTTTCCTTATTAGATAGCTGCATTGTGTTAGAGCCCCTCCTGCCCTATGCACTGAGCTGTTTTTCTCACAAGGTCCTCACCTCCCCATTCTTGATAATGAGCCAGCAGGATCCACACAAGTGTCAGGAGGCCATGCAGGATTTTTGAAGTGGGATTTATGTGTGCAAAACATAGGATTTGCTCTCAAGAGGTGTTCTGACATTGTGAGAAGTTAAGTCAGTGATGGGCTTCTTTGGAGGGCAGAACTTTCCTAGCATGGTGGACTTGTGTCTTCCAAAATGGGTACCTGGGGCATGCTAGAGTGAAGGCGTCATGGGTAGTTTCAGTAGCAGTGCTCATGGGCACAGTGGACTATAAGGAGGGTTTGGCTCCACCATTGCCATTGTGACTCATCTGGGGAGAAGAGGTCCTCCATTTTCTCCTGCCACAGGTCCCCTGGGAGCTCAGGACATGGAGGGCCCTCAGGCCCAGTCCTGCTGTGAGGAGAGGTCTGCTTTAGTGCTGTGCCATAGCCCACAGTGCTCACTATATAGGCAGGGCTCAGTGAGGGGCTTGAGTGATACACCAGACGGGCTCATGGACGGAGTTGCTTGTATCCTGTGCCCGGCTCACCTGGGCCTCTTTAGGTAGGAGGAAGGCTGCAGCCTCTTGGGTAGTAGGAAGCAGCTCAGACTCCAGGAGCTCTACAGGGAAAGAATACCATCAGGTAGCCCAAGGGAGGTCCCACCTTGCTGGCCTTCCCAAGGGTTTGCCAAATGTCAGATCTAGGCTGGGAAGACCTGGACATGGGCTTGGGGGAGAGTAGCTTAGGGCTCACTGTGGGTGGCAGACTCAGGTACTCTGTCTGGGAGTTAAGTATGAAGGGCAAGCTTTCTTCAGCACTATGTGGGCTTTTCTTAGCAACACCCACTAGTGAATAAGCCTGCTTCCCAACTATCAGAGTATTACCTTCAGCGGAGAACATCACCGCAAGTTCTACATGGTCCACTCAGGGAAAAGCCCCCACCATGCTTGTGCAGGGCTATGGCATTGTGGTTGTGTTAGCCAGGCTTTCCTCATAAAGGACAGCGATTGAGACTGATAGGAATGCTTTCCTCTAACAAGGCCGGCTCAGTGGAATTTGGACTGCTCAGAGTGAGCTCTTCTGTTCCACCTAGTGAGGCTAGGTCTTGTCCACTCTGCCTGGCCTCACCTGAATCCTCTGTAACTTCTGTCTGTTCTTTCATGTGAAGGTGGAGGGGCAAGTGCCCAAGTTAAGTCTCAGCCCCAAGTTCTGGATTTTGAGGCTTAGTTTGAGCGCCCTGCTTTCCCCTGAAAGCTGGAGGGCTCTGTCTTCTCGGATAGGACCTCCCGACCCTCAACCTGGATTGTGACCTGAGGAGATGCCCCAAGCAAGTTGAGAGTGACACTGGGTACAGTCAAGGTTGATGAGGACCCACTCAGGACACCCAAAGTCTGCGTGGCCAATACCTTCTGACTAGACCCTCTAAAGTGTTCCTTCCCAAAGGCCCCACGCAATGAGAAAAAGGCCCACTTGTCGGTGCACGTGTAGTTGTTACCCTTCCTCTCTGCTAGCCTGTGGCCATGTGTCAACATAATTCCAGGTGGTGTAGGGATGAACTTGCAAGAACCCTTCCTGGCCGGAAGAACCTCACAGAGGATCCCTATTATAGGTGCTCCGGGGCTGAAAGGGAATGCTTGAGAAGCTCGACTGCGGTGTTGGGCCTGCTTTCCACAGCAGCAGGCAATGCCTGTGCTCCGGGGCTTGCTCAGGACAGTGCAGCTGCCTGGAGACCTCAGCAGGAGTCCCATTACGACCTGGCCAAGGAGAAGGAGCAGGTTCCCTCCACTTCTGACCATTTGGAGCTGGATTGGGCAGCAGTTCCTGCCCAAGAACCTCGTTACCCTCCTTTTGTGAGCAGAGAGACTGGACACAACCAAAAGGTGCCTCCTGCCCCGACTGGACTTCCCCAGCTGATGTCGGAGCAGCTCACCAGGATGGATGTGGTGAGGGCCTGGGCAGGGCTGCATGTGGGGGCTTGGGTTTCCTGTGCCCTCTTCTGCCCCGGCCTGCGCTTTCTTTCCCTGGAGCCCAAGGATTCTTGCCCCAGCCCCAGCACAACTGGCACCTGTCTGTCTAGGATCATTTGTTTAAGTGCAATCCCTAAAGAGGCGAGCCCTGCTCCCCTGCCAGGAACTGTGTGGAATCAAGCGGTGGAGCAGAAAGAGAGGCAGGCAGCATAGAGCTCAGCCTAAATTACCAAGAGTCGGTGGTCTCCTCACTTTCTTAGCAGGCACCTGAAGCGGACATGATGGGAGCCAAGGCCAGGGATGGGAAAGGGTGCTAGTTTTTGTGGTAGGACTTAGGCCAGTGGTTTTGGAACAGACATGTGCTGGCTGGGCTTGGGCGAACGAAGTTTTTGCTAGTGACGGTCAGGAAGGCATTTGGGAGAACTGAGCGCACTTGTACAAGCATCACTGTCTCCTTCCCACCTTGGTTCCCTTGGAGTCCCTGTGGGGCTTGGTGTACTGGGCAGTCAGCACAGCAGATCCAGAGAATCCCAGAGGTTGGGGTGTCCTACTTCCTGCTCTGAGTTCCAGAGCCATGTGTCTTTCTGTGTGTGTGTGTGTGTGTGTGTGTGTGTGTGTGTGTGTGTGTCTTTCTGTAGGGACAGGGATCCCTGGCCTGGGCCTAGGCACTGTGCTGTGTGACAGGGTCTTGTGACCTTTTCCTTTCTCCCCAGGAGCTCTTTGTGAAGGCAGAGCCCAACCAGTGCCTGGGGTCCATGTGGTCCCGGAGATACAACAAGGGCAAGCCACGCCTGGCCCCTAGCGTCCAGGTCATCTTGATACACTTTAACAAGGTCGTGTCCTTGGTTACAACCCACTGTCTTGGGGACCTCAGCATGAACACCTCAGTCAGGGCGCATCTGCTGGAATTTTGGATCCAGGTGGCTGAGGTAAGGGATGAGATGTACGGCCTCTGGCCTCTCGCTGTCCCTTCCAATCTCCCTCGTGTGCATCTGGGAATTGTGCTCAAGTGCCCTGTGGAGCACAGTCCCATCTTGCCAGGCCCATGCTTTGCAGGGCCAGCCAGTCCTAGGTCCTCCCTGACTAGCTCTTCCCTCTATCCTGCTCCTCAGCCTTTGGGGGAGCCCCAAATCTGCCTGGGCGGCCCTAGCTCCCTGCCAAGCCCTGCCACTCCAAGCATCCCCCTCTTGTCTTGGGTAAGTGGTGTAAACAGTGCCAGGGAAAGCTCACACAATCTTCCTTCCCAGGGTTGCCGCGTCCTGAGGAATTTCTCCTCACTGCACGCCATCATGTCTGCCCTGCAGAGCAGAGCCATCTCTCGTCTGCACAGGTCATGGCAACAGGTCTCCAGGTGGGTACCTATTCAACCAGGAAATGCCCTGAGGGTCCACATGGTAGACAGCACCCTCCCTGACCTGGGGCCCCAAAGTCCAGGCCAGGGAATGTGAATGGCACACTTGTTGCCTAGGAATAGCCAAGGGAATCCTGGGCAGGCTTGGCTACTCAATACAGGCACACACCCATACACACGATTATCCGGTTTTCTGAGGTGGCCACACATCTGTGTCTTGTTGAAATGAAACAGCACTGACTAGTGGAAGTGGGATAGCACAGCTTTCTGCCAGGAACAAGAAACTGCTCATGGCCACGGGTCCGGGCACTCAGGGAAAGGCTTTTGGACACTGTTGTGCTGCCCTGTGGGAGGCCTGCTGCCCATACAAAATGGAGTCCAACTGCCTCCTCCCACACCTTCCCAACTGTCACCTTCACTCTGTCGCTCATGCAGGAAGAACTTGCTCACATTCCAAAAGCTGGCCGAGATCACCTCTCCTGAAAACAACTACTCTAAGAGTAGAGAGCTGCTACTGAAGGTATGCTATGAGGAGGGGAAGGCAGAGGGCAGAGCTGGAGAGGGCACTCATGCTGAAGGGGTGTGGCCACATGGTTGCCCTTTTCTTTGAGGGAAAGGCAAGGGAGGAGTTGACTGATAGGCACTCATGCAGGTCAAGAGCCCTGGAGTCTTGGAGGCCTTACTTGCTGGGAGATAGAAGGTGAACACAGGGTGGTCCAGGGAAGCAAGGCTCTCCAGGACTGGGGACTGCTTCTACCCACCCACATGTTGCCAAATGTGCTATAGGCCCCAGAATCATGGCTTCCTTTCTCCACATTAGGCTGGCTTGCGTGCAGGATGCCTCCACTGACTCCTGCCCCTCATTGTTTAAACACACTGTTCAGAAGAGGCCTTCTCTGCTAGGGGCATTTCAGGGGTGCCCTTGGCAAAATGCATAAGGACCCCCTGGGTTGGGGTGCAAACACCCAGAGCAGCCTTGCGCCGCCAGAGGCGCTGTGGGGCTCTGAATGTATCCACAGAGCTGATGCTGCTCATGCTCAGATCCCAGCTGAGAGGTTCCCAGCCCACAGCAGAGGCTGTGCACAGCCCAAGGCCTTGACAAACAGGGCTGGCCAAGCACCACTAACTCTTGCCTCTCAACCTAATTCTAACTCTGACAAGAGGATATGGGAGGATTGCTGTTCCAAGCTAGCCTGGCATGGAAAACTGGGAGATGACCCCCCAAAAGGGGAAATGGAGTTGTGGCTCAGGTGGTAGCCCAGCCAGTAGGAGCTTCAACCTTCAAAGGACACCCAGACCCTGTGGTCTGCTAGTGGCAACGAAAACATATTTGGAAAAGAAACCCCCAAAGGGTTAAGGTGAGAATGGAACCAAGCCCTGGGTCGTCTTTCCTGACTCTTTGGAGCTCTTCCCATTCAAGAGCAGCAGAAGGCACATCCCCTCCCGTGCTGGACATGCTTGTGTGCACAAGTAGGCCCTGGGATGCTCCTGTCCCAGCTGCACACAGGTAGAGAGAGCTTCATACCATAACCCATTGGCCTGGGCTGGGGAGACAGGGGAAGATATTGTAGGAGTCAGGTACTCCAGCGTATTCACCTGAGGTGGGTCAGGATGTTGGAGTCAGGAAGGTTCTGGAACGCCATGGCACTCCCTTTTTCTGCCCACCTCCCGGGAGGACCCTGATCCACAGAGAAATGCTAGCTCAGTGTACTGTGCTCAGAGGCTCATGGACCCCTTCCCTACGGGCCGTCAGGCAACAGGACAGCCCAACAGCCTTCTGTATCCTTCAGTTTTCTCCAGGAAAATAGGAAGGGCTACACAGCTCCCATTGGTGACCACCCTGGTTGGCTTTTGTGCTGCCCACAAATGAGAAAGCAATGAACCCTGTAGAGTTCTGAGGAGGCATAACCCTCCCCCCTCCCCCGCATGCCAGGCAGGTCAGCACCATTGGAGGCAGGCAGCAGATGACCCTGTCTAGTCCTCAATGCCAGGAGGTGGACTGTGCAGTTGAGGAAGTAGGCAGAGGAGGCACGGTGGTCCAGGGGAGATGCCCAGCAGTGAGAGTTCAGGCAAAGCCTGAGCTAGAATTGGTCAGCTTGGCCATTAAAGGTTTGGCCCTGCACAGTGGCCAAATGCATAGCAGAAGGAACACACTGGCAGTAGGAAGGTGCACAGACAGAGCCCTCACTCACAACATGCTCGATCCCGGCAGGAGACCCACAAGCTGGCGAAGGCTGCTCAAAGGAGGTCCTAGGGCAGTCTCAAAAGATGGTGAGTGACTGAGACCTCGGCCAGGATGCCTCTCAGAGAGGACGCTTGCCTTACCTGGCTCTGTTAGCCTTGGAGCTCACCCCCAAGGGTGGCAAGCAGGAGGGAGGATTACTCTATGGGAGATGGGAGCCCAGATCAGTGAGCTGTCAGATGGGAAGGAGAAAGTAGAGCTAGGGCTTGGCAGATTCTAGAGGGAGGCTGGTTGGCAGAAGTGGGCTACTACCCTTTGGGCTCTGCATACAACAGCCTAGAACTAGTCCTGTAGTGTTAGGGGTTGCAAGCAGCAGGAAAGGGCTGAGGGCTCACAGGTTCTCCAGGACCCCGTGCTGTGGGAGGCCCTGTGTGGATGCAAGCTGGCTGAGAAATCCACTGGGATTGGGGAGGGGTGGGCCCTGGGCTCTGACCATCACCCTGCCAATCTTACAGGCGATTAGCAAGGGCATCGTGCCCTATCTGAGAATCTTCCTGAAAGATTTCCTCGTGGTTCACCTGGCCTACGTGGATGCCCAGGATGTGAGTAGCCAGGCCTGGCTGGGCGCAGGAAGCTGGCGTCCTGAGTTCAGGCACTGCTGGTGGTCTCAAGGCCATCCTCTGAGCTGAGTGCAATGCCCCTGGGAGCAGGTGCTACCCACAGCCGCCTGACCCCTGTGCTGTGGGCACAGAGCCCAGCTGGGACGTCAAGTCCCATAAGGGAGGATCTGGGGCCCCACCTGGAAGCAGATTGCCTAAGACAACCTGTGGCCCAAGCCAGGCCTTTTCCCCTGAAGCCACAATGTCACTCCTAGCTCAGAAGGGTCAGTCCTCACACTACCTGCACCTGACTGCACGCTGGTTCCCCAGCCCTGCCCTCTGCAAGTTGGTCCTCTTTCTATGCATGCACATGGGATCCTGTGGCTAGAGGAGGCCCTGCTCATAGGTCCTAAGGGCAGAAAGGCCCCATTCTAACTGCAATGCCCTCTGCCTTCTAGGAGAGAAGCAAAGAGAAGAATTTGATAAAGGTGAGTGGTAACTGTCCAGACAGGACAGGGCTGGTGGGGGCCAACAGGGTGGTGCAGTCAGGCCTGCCCCTCTGCGCTTTTCTTTGGGGGCAATGGCAGGAGAAAGAAGTGCTACCCCAGGCAGGGTGGGGTGAAGTGGCACCCAGGAGATTTCCACACTGCAGGATGGAGTGTGAGGATATGGCTGTGAGGTTCCCAGCAGCCTTTGGAGGCTCAGTGGAGGTTGGGTTGCCAGAGCAGTCAGAGGATCTGGGTCCCTCCCAAGACAGCCTATCCCAGCCCTGTCACTGCCCTTGTGCTGTCCATGGCCAGGAAAACGAGATCCTCGAGCAGATGAAAGAGCTGCAACGCAGTTGCCGCTTTTACGATATTCCAGTCGACCACCATTTTACTGAGTGGTTCAAGGGCCTGGAGCGGCTCAGCAAGGATGCCAGGTAGGTTGCCACTCTCTGGGTCAGGGAGAGGGGCCGTCCCTCGGAAGGGGTCCAGAGGGACGGGGGTGTGTACCTGAGTGAGGGGGATGGGACAGACACTCTGGAAGGCCCAATAGCAGGTGGGCCACCAAGCTCCAATGCCCAGGTCAGTTTGGGCTGGGAGCTATACACAGCACTTGGTCTCCTCACGGGCACATTTGTCATAGCTACGAGCTGTCCTGTGCCCTGGAGCCCTGCAGTCCCACTGGCTGTCCAAGCAAGGAGCGCTCATTCATTGGCAAGGCTGGCAAGAAGTAAGTGGATGGGCCCTGTCAGGCAGGGGCCAGAGCAGATGGGGGGCTGGGCAACCTGCTGGCCCCAAAGCCTGGGGCTGAGTTCGCCCAGCTGACAGCAGCCCTCTTGCTGGGCTCAGAGGCTCAGCTCTCTGGGCCTCACTTTCTTCCCCTTCCAAATCGCGGGGATCCATCCCTGAGAAGGGGTCAGATTTAAGAAAGCAGTGATTGCCAAGAGACTGGACTGGAGCCCTGTGCTAGCAGGGTACTGGGGAGTGGGAGCTTGGACTGTGCTTGGGGCTTGCACTTCAAGAACCTCTCTAGTGCCACCATTCCCACAACACTGCCTTCCCTTGCAGTGGCAGCTCCCAGTTATTCAAAACGACCTTTCCCCAGAGGACAAAGAAGAAGCATAGACTGCACTTCAGCCTTCTTCCCAGGTAGAGAAAGGGCCAAAACCTGTAATATCATCTCCCCTTGGTCTGGCTGGACTGGGGCTAATCACCACAAACCTACAGTGGCCCAGGCCTCACCTCCCCTACATTCACCTCCAGTCCTGAAATCCTCTGAATCCTTCTTTCCCAATCCTATTTTAAGTGAAATATGGCAGCCTAGCCTATTAGAATGTTACAAAACAAATACAAAAAACAAACAAACAAAAAACCCCAAACATACCACAAACCAAACAAAGTAACTCTCTACAGTGACCCTTGTGGGCCTTGCGGGTGCCAACTCCTTGGGGGAAAGTCACTGGCGAGCTTCCTGGAGGGAGATAGGATCAGCTTCTTGGAAGAGTCATGAAGTCACACTGTGTTGGGCTTCCTGTAGCCCTGCTGACATCCCTGGTGGGTCTCCCTGTATCACAGAGCTGTAACAAAGCACTCTGTGCTAGTGGTGTGAGCAAATGTCTCATTCAGGAGCTTGCCAATGTGGGCTGGGAGAAGGAAATTGTTCCTGCTCTAAAGAGTGTATGCTGTGTCTTGGGGCACTTTGGGACAAGTGCTGTGATTGTGGCGGTATGTGTCATCCTCGGAAGTACAGTGACACTCCTCCCACTTCAAAGAGCACAGTAGAAGAACTGCATGAGCCTATCTCCTCTCTCTTCAGGGCTGTCACAGAAGGAGACACCCAGTTGAATTGAAACTTTGTTTCCTTCCCTCTTGCAGAAGAACTTTCAGAACATGAGAACCTGGTTTCATTTTTAGAAACTGTGAACCAGCCTCATTACCCAAATGTGTCTGTTCCTAGCAATAATGTTCATGCCCCTTATCCCAGTGACAAATTGCACCCGTTTACTGTGGTCTATTTTGATGACCGCATGTCCATACATCAGTGTAAAATATCCTGTGAGTCTATGAGAGCATCCAACTACTGCTAGTTTCATAACACCCGCTGTGAGTACAACGGTCCCAAATGGGTGGACTATGATAGTATGACCATCAAGTCTATGAAATGTATGTTGTTTTTTTCAATATATTAATTAAATTTTGTTGACAAGTTGTTGTACGAAAGGGGTACAATTACATACTAGGGCAGTGAGTACATTTCTTGTGATATCTTACACCCTCGTTTTTCTTTCCCTTCCCTAGATCAGGTAGGCATACATACAATACCCAGTGTACCAAAAACATATGCAGTAGCCTCGTGGCATACGCCAAAGGAAATTCAGCTAGAACTTTAAATATAATGACAACACAAGAGTTTGCTTATCCTTGTCTTATATGATCATACATATATAGCTTTTGAGCTATTGTGATCCACTGAGAGGTCTATTTTAGACCTTTCTATGTTTAGCAGTTGTTTGGTTTTAGTTACATAATGTAATGTCGCTGACCCAAACCTGTGGGAAATACCATTTGACCAGAAGTTTTTTGTTTCACAGACTTGGTCTTTAGTACCCCCACACACACCTTAATAGTCATATATCAAGGAGATCATGCCCTTTTGTTTTCTGTGTTCTAGGCTCGTCTCACTCAACATTAATTGTTCAAGTTCTGACCATTTCCTTGCAAATACCAATATTTTATCATTTCTAATTGCTGTGTAATATTCCATTGTGTATAGGTACCACATTTTTTGGATCCATTCATCTGTAGAGGGGCATCTGGGTTGTTTCCATATTTTGGCTATTGCGAATTGTGCAGCGATAAACATGGATGTGCAGATGTCTTTTTGATGTCCTGAGAGCTGTTGTTCAGGACAGATGCCTAGGAGTGGTATGGCTGGGTCATAGGGTAGGTCTATGTTGAGCTTTTTGAGGAATCTGCATACTGTTCTCCAAAGTGGTTGTACTAGTTTGCACTCCCACCAACAGTGGAGAAGGGTTTCTCTTTCCTGCATCCCCTCCAGCATTTCTTGTTGCCTGAGTTCAGAGTATAGGCCATTCTACCTGGAGTGAGGTGGTCTCTCATGTTGTTTTTATTTGCATTTCCTTTCCTGCCAGGAATATTGAACATTTCCTCATATGTTTCTTTGCCATTTTTATCCCTTTCCTGTGAAGTCTCTCTTTAGCTCCTTTGCCCATTTAATAATTGGTTTACTGGGCTTGGAGGGGTTTAGTTTTTTGAGTTCTCTGTAGATGACGGATATTAGGCCTTTGTCTGTTGCTGTGCTGGTGAAGATCCTTTCCCATATGATTGGCTGTCTTTGTAGTTTGGTGGCCTTGTCTTTAGTTGTGCAGAAACGTTTTATTTTGTAGTGGTCCCATTTGTTGACTCTCTCCCCTAACTGTTGTGCCCCTGGAACTCTATTCAGGAAGTTCCTTCCTGTGCCTATAAGTTCTAGCGTCTTTCCTACTCTGTCCTTCAGTAGTTTCAAAGATTCAAGTCTGATGTTGAGGTCCTGGATCCATTTTGAGTTGATCTTGGTGGATGGTGATAGGCTAGGGTCTACTTTGGGTTTTCTACATATGGCTGCAATTTTCCCAGCAGCAGTAGTTGAAGAGGCTGTTTTTTTCCATTGTATGTCTTTAGCTCCTTTGTCAAATATCAGCTGACTGTAAGAATGTGGCTTTATTTCTGGGTCTTCTATTCTATTCCATTGGTCTTCAGGTCTGTTTCCATACCAATACCAGGCTGTTTTTGATATGATGGCTCTACAATAGAGCTTGAAATCTGGTATTGTGATACCTCCTGCACTGCTTTTTTGCCTGAATTGCTTTGGCTCTTCTGGGTGTTTTGCTGTTCCATATGAATTGATGGGTTGCTTTCTCTATTTCAGTGAAGAGTGTAGCTGGGATCTTGATGGGATTGCATTGAATTTGTATAACAATTTGGGCATATGGCCATTTTCACTATGTTGATTCTGCCTACCCATGAGCATAGGAGTTCTTTCCATCTCCTTGTGTCCTCTTTGATTTCCCTTTTTAGATTTTTATAGTTCTCATTAAATAGGTCATTCACGTCTTTAGTTAGGTTGATCCCTAGGTAATTTATTCTTTTTTAACTATTTTAAATGGTATTATTTCCATAATTTCCTTTTCTGCTTGTACATTGCTGGTGTACAGAAAAGCTGCAGACTTTTGTGGGTTGATTTTGTATCCTGCTACTTTGCCAAAATGGTTTATGAGTTGTAGGAGATTGGGGACTGAGTTTTTTGGGTCCTTTAGAGATAAGATCGTGTCATCTGCGAATAGGGATAGTTTGATTTCTTCTTGGCCAATGTGGATCCCTTTGGTGCCCTCCTCTTGCCTTATTGCTATGGCTAGGGATTCCAGCACTATGTGGAAAAGAAGTGGGGAGAGTGGGCATCCTTTTCTTGTTCCTGAGTTTAGGGGGCTGGTTTTAGTTTCTCCCCACTTAATATATTAGCAGTTGGTCTGTTGTATATGGCTTTTATCGTTTTAAAGAATGTTCTAGGGCTGGGGATATGGCCTAGTGGCAAGAGTGCTTGCCTCGTATACATGAGGCCCTGGGTTCAATTCCCCAGCACCACATATACAGAAAATGGCCAGAAGTGGCGCTGTGGCTCACGTGGCAGAGTGCTAGCCTTGAGCAAAAAGAAGCTAGGGACAGTGCTCAGGCCCTGAGTCCAAGGCCCAGGACTGGCCAAAAAAAAAAAAAAAAAAAAAAAAAAAGAATGTTCTATCCCTGTTCTCTGCAGGGCTTTTAACATGTATGGATGTTGTATTTTGTCAAAGGCTTTTTGGGCATTGACTGAGATGACGATATGATTCTTGGTCTTAGCTCTGTTTATGTGATATGAGCCCTGATCTTATGGATATGAGCTTCTTCTTCTCTTTTTTTTTTTTTTTTTTTGTAAGTCTTGCGAGGGGTCTGTCAATTTTATTTATTTTCTCAAAGAACCAGCTTTTAGTTTTATTTGTTGAATGATCTTTCTATTTTCAATCAGATTTATCTCTTCTTTAGTCTTTGTGATCTCTCTCCTCCTAGTCATTTTAGATTCAATTATTTCTTGTTTCTCCAAATGTTTTAGTTTCATCGTGAAGTTATTCACCTACTCTGCTTCCATTCTTTAATGTGTGTGCTGAGGGCAATGATCTTGCCCCTCAGCACTGCCTTATCTGTATCCCATAGGTTTCTTTGTGATGTATTTTCATTGTCGTTGTAGCTTATGAATTTGTTAATTTCATCCTTAATTTACTCTGTGACCCAAGTGTTAGATAACAGTGAGGGTTTAGCCTCCAAGTATTTGTGTAGCCTCTGTGGTATCCTTTGTTATTGAAGGTTATCTTGATTCCACTGTGATCAGATATAATACATGGGATGACGTCAATACTCTTGTATTTGCTGAGGTTCTTTGTGTGGACTATGACATGATCTATTTTGGAGAGTGTTCCATGGGCTGCTGAGAAGAATGTGTATTGGGTCTCTGTAGGGTGAAAAACTGTGTACAGATCTGTCAGATCCATTTGGGATATGGTGTTACTTAGGTCTTCGGCTCCCTTGCTAATCCTCTGTGTGTTGGATCTGTCTCTTGGAGAGAGTGCAGTATTAAAGTCTCCCACTATGATTGTGTTTGGGTCTATCTTGTTCTGTAGTTCTGTGAGAATTTGTTTGACATACCTAGGGCCTCTTGTGTTCGGTGAGTATAAATTTATCACCCTGATGTCCTGATTTTGGATTTTTCCTTGTATTACAATGTACTGCACTTCTTTATCTTTTTGAGATGAACTTAATGAGAAGTCCAGCTTGTCTGAAATCAGGATGGCTACCCCAGCCGTTTTGGTAGGTGCGTTTTCTTGGAAGAGCTTGCTCCATCCTTTCATTCAGAGCCTGTTTTTGTCCCTTGCTGTAAGATGGGTCTCTTGAAGACAACAGATAGCAACTTTTTGTTTACGGATCCACTCTGTCAGTCTGCTTCTCTTTATCGGAGAGTTTATACCATTTATATTCAAAGAGATCCTGGATAAACGTGTTTTTTTCCCTTCCATTTTCCTGTTTGGCTGTTTCTCCTCTCTTTCTTTCTTGTATTTATTGAGCTGCTCTTCCTGTTGGGCTCTGGCTATTGTAGTTTTTTTTCTGTTTCTATCTGGGGGTCCTGTACATTTTCTGTTGGGTGGGGTTCCCCTCTTATAATTTGCTGTAAGGCTGTTGTTTTTATTCACATCATCCTTTAGTTCCTCTTTGCTATGGAAAGATCTGGTTTTTCCCTCGACAATGAATTCTAATTTTGCTGGGTATCTAATTCTGGGTTGGCAGTTGTTGGCCTGGAGGACTTGGATTTTGTTCTTCCAGGCTCTTTGTGTGTTGTAAATTTGTGTGGAGAGGTCTGCCGTGGTTCTGATCTTTATTCCATTGTAATATAGCTCTTTCTTTATTTTGGCTGTGTTCAAAATTTGCTCTTTATTCTTGAGATCTGAGGTCTTGTTAATTATGTGCCTAGGGGAGGATTTTCTAGAGTCTGGTCTGCCAGGTGTCCTATAAGCTTCCATTATTTGGGTGAGATTATCCCTTGTGAGATTGGGGAAGTTTTCTGCAATAACTCTATTGAATATGTGTTGCATCCTCTGCTCTGGTACTCCTCTCCTTCATCGATTCTGATTATATGCAGATTATATATCTTCTCCCTGTCCACTATCTCCTGGATTAGTCTTCCCTGGAGTTTGACAGTTTCTTGGAGTGCAGTAATCTTCTGGTCCTTATCAGCTGCTCGTCGTCCAAAAGAGAGACTCGAGATTCAAGATGATCAATTCTTTGTGATGTGGCATCAAGTGTGGTTTGCATTGAGGCGAGTGAGATGTGTATGGTTGCCAGATCAGCTCTCATTGTGGTCATTTCTTTTAATGAGTTGTATTTTGAGTCTATTTTTTCATGCATTTTGTTTCTCAGGATGTTAAGGTCTTCTTTAACGGAGGAGCAGACTGTATCCATTTTTGCTTCCATTTCTTTCTTGCTGAAGGTCCTTGGAGACTTCCATTCTAAACTCCTGGAACTGCTTTCTGAATTCAGTCCTGAGGCTTTCAATCATTTCTTTTATCTTCGTCTCGGTTGTTTTTTTCTTCTCCATCTTCTCCTCGGTTGTACTACTTTTTGGAGCTGGCGAGTTGGCTTGACCTTTCATGAAATTTGTAATATTTCTTTGTGATTTACGCATCTGGAGATCTGCAGCTGTAGGTGGTGGCCTTGGCTTGGCTTTGTGCTGGTTCCCTCTGGTCCGTCAGTGGGGACTTGTTTGTGTCCTGGCTCTGGGTTTGAGTTTGGCTGTTGAACCTTACCGCCCTATGGGTGAGCGTGACCGTCTCGCTTGTTGCCGAGGTGGTCACCCGCCCCACAATTAGGGGTGGGCAGGTTCTGTGTCTTTCTCTGCAGGACTAAGCTCTGCCGCTGTGTAGTGCTGACCCTTGTGGGCCCCTGTTGGGGGTTCCCGGGTCGCTGATTCAGTGTGGCGTGGAGACTTTTGTCTTCTTTGATTTTTCCCCTCTAGTCCTTGTGGGTCAAGAGAGCTCACCTCTCAGATTGAGAATTGCCACTGAGGGGCGGCTCACCCACCTGTGCGGATTGCACCTGTCAGAGTGGGCATTGCCGCTGGGGGACGCTGCCCACCTGTGCGGAATGCACCTATCAGGGCGGCCGTTGCTGCTGAGGGGGCAGTTTGTCCACCTGTGCGCTCCCGTGGGGGTTGGGCACAAGATCCTCCTGCAGGAGGGCTAGCCCACTGACCCACGTTGGCCCTCTCTGGGGCGCGTGCTTTTGTGCTCTTGTGCTTCTTTTGGGGCGCACTGCCCTGGATTGTTGGAGGGTGCTTGTGCCCTCTCGTGAATCTAATGTGGGGGCGGTATGAGTGATCCCCAGCAGGTTCCAGTGTCTGGAAGTGGGTTGGTGCCCACAGGCTCTCTGCACCTCTGCTGTGGGTGAGGGGGGGGGCGTGTGCTCAGGCCCAGGTGACCCTGCTAGGCTGGTATTGCACACCAGCAAGCCTGTGACTGTTGTTCAAAAAGCCTGCATGGACCAGGGCGCCTCAGGTGGCGCTCAAATGCCTACCAGTCCCTGGGTCCCTGCTGGGGGTGGGGGGTTGGTGTGGACAGATTCAGGCTCCCCAGCTCGGGCTTTGGGGTTGCTGGCCTAAGTTGTCTCCCGGTTACTTTGTTGGGCGCTGCTCCACCCGCTGCTAGCTCCTGTGTCCTCCCAGGAGCTGTAGGGTCATAGAACCACCAGATATGGGGCTCTTTTGTTCATTCGTGGTAGGAAGGGGGAGGGAGGGAGCTCTAGCTTCTTTGTTCCCTCGTGATGAGCTCCACTTGAGGTTTTGGGTCTCTTCTACAGCTGATCTCCTGGGCGAGGGGTGGGGGGGAACAATGGAGAACTTACTGGTCCTGGATTCTGTGTATGTCCTGCGCTGCTGTGGGCTTTTCCGGGCTGGGGTGTGGAGATGGATCCTTTGGCGGTGGCGGTCTCGGTTCTCCCATCCTGCTCTCCCTGTCTGCACCACCTGGTTCCCCTGCTGTTGTTGTCTGGTCCTGGCCATTCGGTCCCGAGCAGCATTCTGTCTCAGACCAGTCTGCGCGCAGTGTGGAGCTCGTGGAGCTCCTGCTGTCTGGACTTTGCACTCGCGGCGGCTGAACTGTATGTTTTTTTTTGTTTTTTGTTTTGGCCAGTCCTGGGCCTTGGACTCAGGGCCTGAGCACTGTCCCTGGCTTCTTTTTGCTCAAGGCTAGCACTCTGCCACTTGAGCCACAGCGCCACTTCTGGCCGTTTTCTGTATATGTGGTGCTGGGGAATCGTACCTAGGACCTCGTGTATCCGAGGCAGGCACTCTTGCCACTAGGCTATATCTCCAGCCCCTGAACTGTATGTTTTAAAGAAGAAAAAATGTAAATAGAAAACATCTTAGTCAGAAAGAAATGTGTACATATGAGAGTTCCTCAGAGAATCAACTCGTGGCATCAGAGTGCCAACAGGTTATGAAGATGTCAAGAATCTGGATTGCATTTCCTTTAAGGTATGGTATATCCAGGGATGTCATCCATTACAGGGTTATAGCTGGTCTTGTTCTTTATTCCCCACTGGTAACATAGCTTTACCTTTGGACACTTGTATAACTTTGGTCATAAAGGCAAAAGGTACACAGAGAATTCCTAAAAGATCTGATTTTTTTTAACATAAAGCCTGATGATGTTTTCTTTGGTATTCAAAAGCTTTCTGTCTTCAAAACTATAGCATTAAACTGTTAACATGAGCAATGGTTTCCCGACCTGCTACTGAATATGTCATTCTTCATTGGTGCCTGATAGTGTTGATGTACTCTGTAAGTATAGTAGATATTCAAATATATTACTGTTACAGCTCACATGAAAAATCACCATAGGAAATTGAAGTTAAAATTCTTTACTTCGGCTTTAGAAAGTGAAAGCTTACTATATTTGTATTTTTAAATATATAGTAGAATGTATCCTGTAATACATATGCTTTACTGAAAATTTGTCATTCTCTTCCATTCCCTTCCTGAAGTGCTGATATAGATAATAGAGTTATCCCTATGAATTTCAGGGTACATTCAGGGTATGTACACCTTTCAAACGACACTAAGTACATGTGAGATTAGGTGAATAGCCAAGTGAGGTATTTGTATGAGCTAAGATGTCAGCTTTGAGAGCACTGGGGCTTTGGAATGATTGTCCACTTGGATTCCACATGGGTCCCAAGGGAAGAACCTGTATTCCTATAGGGAGCAGCATAACTAAAGGTGAAGCTTTACTGGGAGAAGAAACTAGCTTACCACTAACAAGTTGGTGCCTAGTTCAGTAGACACTGTGTCATCAAAGGAAAACTGAAGATGTGTGTCTACATGAGAGGGTAAAAGTGCAGGGAACTGTAATGGGAACCACTTATAGCTGATTATGTTAATTGGTTTGGTTATTTTGTAATTTTTCATTTATTAAAAATGAACTATATCTGATGGTCTCTTCCTTCCTTCCTTCCTTCCTTCCTTCCTTCCTTTCTTTTTTTTTCTGCCAGTCCTGGGCTTGGATTCAGGGCCTGAGCACTGCCCTTGGCTTCCTTTTTCTCAAGGCTTGCACTCTACTTCTGGAGCCACAGCGCCACTTCTGGCCATTTTCTATATATGTGGTGCTGGGGAATCAACCCCAGGGTTTCATGTATGTGAGGCAAACTGTCTTGCCACTCAGCCATATTCCCAGTCTGCTGTTTTTTATAAACGCATATCATACTGGGAGGCTAGAATGCTCTTCACTGAAAATATCCTACACAGCTATGCGAACAGCTTTTTTTTCAAACAATGTTTCAGTAGAGATAAGCTGAAGTACTGTATGTCCTTCATAGGAATAAAACTCCACCTTCGAGTCAATCTAAGACATTAATATTTCTATTACACGAAGAAGTCTATGGATCGCAAATACTTTTTTATAACACATATTTTTGTATATAAAAATAGATCATGGGTCTGTGGGTATGGCCTAGTGGGAAGAGTGTTTGCCTCATATACACGAAGCCCTGGGTTCAGTTCCCCAGCACCACATATACAGAAAATGGCCAGAAGTGGCGCTGTGGCTCAAGTGGCAGAGTGCTAGCCTTGAGCAAAAAATGAAGCCAGGAAGAGTGTTCAGACCCTGAGTCCAAGCCTCAGGACTGCCCCCCCCAACCCCAAAAAAGATCATGTTTTTGGATACACTTTTATATTCATTATTTGAACACTAGTGGTAAGATCATTGGTAACACTGTAAATATTATAAAAATTAAAGCCCTGGGGCCAGGGCTAGTGATGGAGTGCTTGCCTAGCATACGTGAAGGCCTGGGTTCGATGCCTCAGTACCATATATATAGAAAAGGCTAGAAGTGGCACTGTGGCTCAAGTGGCAGAGTGCTAGCCTTGAGCAAAAGACGAAGCCAGGAACAGTGCTCGGGCCCTGAGTCCAAGCCCCAAGACTGGTAAAAAGTGCCTGAACCAGGGGCTGGGAATATGGCCTAGTGGTAGTGTGCTCGCTTCGCATACATGAAGCCCTGGCTTTGATTCCTCAGCACCACATATACAAAAAAGCCACAAGTGGTACTGTGGCTCAAGTGGTAGAGTACTAGCCTTGAGCAAGAAGAATCCAGGTACAGTCTTCAGGCCCTGATTTCAAGCCCCAGGACTGGCAAAAAAAAAAATAAAATAAAAAGACGAACAGACTGAAGAAGAGGGAGAGAGAGAGACAGAGACAGAGACAGAATGAAAATCAGATGTGTTTTTGTATTTTTACCAAATTGGGGGCTTGTGAACTCAGGGCCTAGGCACTGTCCCTGGCTTTGGGCTCAAGGATTACACTCCACCTTCTGACCCCCTGCACCACTTCCAGCTTTTTCTATTGCTGTGCCTCCAGAGGGATCCAACCCAGGGTTTCATGCGTGCATGCTTGGCAAGCACTCTACCACTAAGCACATTCCCAGTTCTTGGGTGGGTTGGCACTGGGGTTTTTTACCCACCTGCTCACAAAAGCCACATTCAGTAATGGCTGGCCTGTGACAAGTTCCCTATGTGATAGAAAGATTTCATTCCCCGAGGTGACTTTGTGCTCACCTATAACATGGCAGCCATTGCTTCTTCCTAGTACACAAGGAATAGGATAGCCACACAGTAGCAGGTGAGGGGTAAAAAAGAATCAGAAGTCTAAATGTCCTGTAGCACAGAGTCCACTCAAGTCTCAGTCATAGTAGGACATATAGGCCAAGTTCAATGTTGAAGGTTCCTCGCTCATTCTGGTGAGGACAGTCTGGCCACCATTTGTCCAGGAAGGACCTGACATGATTCCATCCATATCTAGCATATCTACCGAAATGACAGTTGTGTCCCAATATTACGCTATCCTGGCCTTTCCTTACTGGATAATTGCATTATGGTAGAGGCCCTCCTGCTCTATGCACTGAGCTGTTTTTCTCACAAGGTCCTCAACTCCCCATTCTTGATACTTAACCAGCAGGATCCACACAAGTGTCAGGCCATGTAGAATGTTTGCAAGAGGGATTTAAGTGTGCAAAACATGGTTTGCTCTCAAAACTTGTTCTGACATTGTGAGACGTTAAAAGGAGCCAGGAGGTCAGTGATGGGCTTCTTTGGAGGGCAGAACTTTCCTAGCATGTTGGACATGTGTCTTCCAAAATGGGTACCTGGAGCATGCTAGAGTGAAGGCGTCATGGGTAGTTCCAGTACCAGTGCTCATGGGCACAGTGGACTATAAGGAGGGCTTGGCTCCACCATTGCCACTGTGACTCATCTGAGGAGAATAGGTCCTCCATTTTCTCCTGCCACAGGTCCCCTGGGAGCTCAGGACATGGAGGGCCCTCAGACCTAGTCCTGCTGTGAGGAGAGGTCTGTTTCAGTGCTGTGCTATAGCCCACAGTGCTCCCTATATTGGCAGGGCTCAGTGAGGGGCTTGAGTGACACACCAAACTGGCTCCCGGGACAGAGTTGCTCTTTCGGTAGGAGGAGGGCTGCCACCTCTTGGGTAGTGGGAAGCGGCCCAGACTCCAGGAGCTCTACAGGGAAAGAATACCATCAGGTAGCCCAAGGGAGGTCCCACCTTGCTGACCTTCCCTATGGTGTGCAACGTGTGAAGATCTTGACATGAGCTTGGGGGAGAGTAGCTTAGTGCCCACTGTGGGTGGCAGGCTCAGGTACTCTGTCTGGGAGTTAAGTATGAAGGGCAAGCTTTCTTCAGCACTATGTGGGCATACCTTAGCAACACACTTGTGAATAAGCCTGCTTCCCAACTACCAGGGTATTACCGTCAGCAGACATCACTGCAAGTTGTACATGGTCCACTCAGGGAAAAGCCCCCTCCATGCTTGTGCAGAGCTATGGCAATGTGGTTGTGTTAGCCAGGCTTTCCTCATAAGGGACAGCGATTGAGACTGATAGGAATGCTTTCCTCTAACAAGGCCGGCTCAGTGGAATTCAGACTGCTCAGAGTGAGCTCTTCTGTTCCACCTAGTGAGGCTAGGTCTTGTCCACTCTGCCTGGCCTCACCTGAATCCTCTATAACCTCTGGCTCTTCTTTCATGTGAAGGTGGAGGGACAAGCGCCCAAGTTGTGTCTCAGCCCCAGGTTCTGGATTTTGAGGCTTAGTTTGAGCGCCCTGCTGAAAGCTGGAGGGCTCTGTCTTCTCGGATAGGACCTCCCGACCCTCAACCTGGATTGTGACCTGGGGAGATGCCCCACCAAGTTGAGAGTGACACTGGGTACAGTCAAGGTTGATGAGCACCCACTCGGGAAGCCCAAAGTCTGCCTGGCCAACACCTTCGAGTCCCTCTAAAGTCTTCCCTCCCCAAGGCCCCAAGCAGCGAGAAGAAGGCGCCTTGTCGGTGCACGTGTAGTTGTTACCCTTCCTCTCTGCTAGCCTGTGGCCATGTGTCAACATAATTCCAGGTGGTGTAGGGATGAACTTGCAAGAACCCTTCCTGGCCTGAAGAGCCTCACAGAGGATCCCTATTATAGGTGCTCTAGGGCCGACAAGGAATTCGCGAGAAGCTCAACTCCGGTGTTAGGTCTCCTTTCCACAGCAGCATGCAATGCCTGTGCACCAGGGCTTGCTCAGGACAGTGCAGCTGCCTGGAGACCTCAGCAGGAGTCCCATTACGACCTGGCCAACGTGAAGGAGCAGGCTCCCTCCACTTCTGGTCATTCAGAGCTGGATTGGGCAGCAGTTCCTGCCCAAGAACCTTACTACCCTCCTCTTGTGAGCAGAGAGATTGGACACAGCCGGAAGGTGCCTCCTGCCCTGAATGGACTTCCCCAGCTGATGTCGGAGCAGCTCACCAGGATGGATGTGGTGAGGGCCTGGGCAGGGCTGCATGTGGGGGCTTGGGTTTCCTGTGCCCTCTTCTGCCCAGGCCCAAGCTTCCTTTCCCTGGAGCCCAAGGATTCTTGCCCCAGCCCCAGCACATCTGGCACCTGTCTGTCTAGGACCATTTGGTTATGTGCAATCCCTAAAGAGGAGAGCCCTGCTGCCCTGCCTGGAAATGTGTGGATTCAAGCCTTGGAGCAGAAAGAGAGGCAGGCAGGATACAGCTCAGCCTAAAGTACCAGGAGCCAGTGGTCTCCTCACTCCCTTGGCAGGCACCTGATATGGACCCGATGGGAGCCAAGCCTGGGATGGGAAAGGGTGCTAGTTTTTGTGGTAGGACTTATGCTACTGGTTTTGGACCTCAACATGTGCTGGCTGGGCTTGGGCGAAAGAAGTTTTTGCCGGGGTCTGGAAGGCATTTGGGAGGACTGAGCGCACTTGGGCAAGCACCACTGTCTCCTTCCCAACTTAGCTCCCTTGGAGTCCCTGTGGGGCTTGGTGTGCTGGGCAGTCAGCACAGCAGATCCAGAGAATCCAAGAAGTTGGAGTGTACTACCACCTGCTCTGAGCTCCAGAGCCATTTGTCTTTCTCTGTGTGTGTGTGTGTGTGTGTGTGTGTGTGTGTGTGTCTGTCTGTCTGTCTGTCTGTCTGTCTTTGTGTGGGGTCAGGGATCCCAGGCCTGGGCCTGGGCACTGTGCTGTGTGACAGGACCTGGTGACCCTGGCCTTTCTCCCCAGGAGCTCTTTGTGAAGGCAGAGCCCAACCAGTGCCTGGGGTCCATGTGGTCCCGGAGATACAACAAGGGCAAGCCACGCCTGGCCCCTAGCATCCAGGTCATCTTGATACACTTTAACAAGGTCGTGTCCTTGGTTACAACCCACTGTCTTGGGGACCTCAGCATGAACACCTCAGTCAGGGCGCATCTGCTGGAATTTTGGATCCAGGTGGCTGAGGTAGGGGATGAGATGTACGGCCTCTGGCCTCTCGCTGTCCCTTCCAATCTCTCTCTCCTGTGCATCTTGGAATTGTGCTCAGGTCCTCTGTGGAGCACAGTCCCATCTTGCCAGGCCCATGCTTAACAGGGCCAGCCAGTCCAAGGCCACCAGTGGTGGGCTCTTCCCTCTATCCTGCTCCTCAGCCTTTGGGGGAGCCCAAACGCTCCCTGGGATGCCTTAGCTCCCTGCCAAGCCCTGCCATTCCAAGGCTCCCCCTCTAGTTCTGGGTAAGTGGTGTAAACAGTGCCAGCGAAGGCTCACACAATCTTCCTCCTCAGGGTTGCCGCGTCCTGAGGAATTTCTCCTCACTGCACGCCATCATGTCTGCCCTGCAGAGCAGAGCCATCTCTCGTCTGCACAGGTCATGGCAACAGGTCTCCAGGTGGGTACCTATTCAACCAGGAAAGGCCCTGAGGGTCCACATGGTAGACACCACCCTCCCTGACCTGGGGCCCCAAAGTCCAGGCCAGGGAATGTGAATGGCACACTTGTTGCCTAGGAATAGCCAAGGGAATCCTGGGCAGGCTCGGCCACTCAATACAGGCACACACCCATACACACGATTATCCGGTTATCTGAGGTGGCCACACATCCGTGTCTTGTTGAAATGAAAGCAGCACTGACTAGTGGAAGTGGGATAGCACAGCTTTCTGCCAGGAACAAGAAACTGCTCATAGGCCACGGGTCCGGACACTCAGGGAAAGGCTTTTGGACACTGTTGTGCTGCCCTGTGGGAGGCCTGCTGCCCATACAAAATGGAGTCCAACTGCCTCCTCCCACACCTTCACTCTGTCGCTCCTGCAGGAAGGACTTGCTCACATTCCAAAAGCTGGCCGAGATCACCTCTCCTGAAAACAACTACTCTAAGAGTAGAGAGCTGCTACTGAAGGTATGCTATGAGGAGGGGAAGGCAGAGGGCAGAGCTGGAGAGGGCACTCATACTGAAGGGGTGTGGCCACATGGTTGCCCTTCTCTTGGGGGGAAAGGCAAGGGAGGAGCTGACTGATAGGCACTCTTGCAGGTCAAGAGCCCTGGAGTCGTTGGAGGTCTTTCTGGTTGGGACATAGAATGGGAAAACATGGTGGCCCAGGGAAGCAGAGGATCTCCAGAACTGGGGACTGATTCTACCCACCCACATGTTGCAAAATGTGCTATAGGCCCCAGAATCATGGCTGCCTTTCCCCACATCTGGCTGGCTTGCGTGCAGGATGCCTCCACTGACTCCTCCCCCTCATTGTTTAGATACACTGTTCAGAATTGGCCTTCTCTGCTAGGGGCATTTCAGGGGTGCCGCTTGGCAAAATGCATAAGGCCCCCCTGGGTTGGGGTGCAATCACCGAGAGCAGCCTTGCGCCGCCAGAGGCACTGTGGGGCTCTGAATGTATCCACAGAGCTGATGCTGCTCATGCTCAGATCCCAGCTGAGAGGTTCCCAGCCCACAGCAGAGGCTGTGCATGGCCCAAGGCCTTGACAAACAGGGCTGGCCAAGTACCCCTAACTCTTGTCTCTCAACCTAACTCCAACTCTGACAAGAGGATATGGGAGGATTGCTGTTCCAAGCTAGCCTGGCATGGAAAGCTGGAAGATGACCCCCCAAATGGGGAAATGGAGCTGTGGCTCAGGTGGTAGCCTAGCCACTAGGAGCTTCAACCTTCAAAGGTCACCCCGACCGTGCGGTCTGCTAGTGGCAATGAAAACAAATTAGGAAAAGAAACCCCCAAAGAGGAAGGTGAGAAAAAACCAAGGCCTGGTTCTTCTTTTCTGAGCTCTTCCCATTTAACAGCAACAGAAGGCACATCCCCTCACATTCTGGACACATTGGTGTGCACAAGTGGGTCCTGGGATGCTCCTGTGCCAGCTGCGCACAGGTAGAGAGAGCTTCCTGCCCCAGCCCATGGGCCTGGGCCGCAGAGAGAGGGGAAGATATTGCAGGAGTCACAAACCCATCCTACTCAGCTGAGGAGAGGCAGGATGTTGTGGTCAGGAAGGATTGTGGAACGCCATGGCACCTTCCCTTTGTGCCGGGATGATCCTGACCCTCAGAGAAAAGCTAGCTGAGTGAAGTCTGCTGAGAAGCTCATGGACCCCTTCCCTACGGGCCTGAGGCCACAGAACAGCCCAACAGCCTTCTGTATCCTTCAGTTTTCTCCAGGAATATAGGAAGGGCTACACAGCTCCCAAGGCTGACCACCCTGGTTGGCTTTTGTCCTTCCTCCCAAAGGAGAAAGCAATGAACCCTGTAGAGTTCTGAGGAGGTATGACCCTCCCCCCCATGCCAGGCAGGTCATCACCATTGGAGGCAGGCAGCAGAGGACCCTATCCAGTCCTCAGTGCCAGGAGGCGGGCTGTGCAGTTGAGGAAGCAAGCAGAGGAGGCCCGGTGTCCAGGGGAGATGCCCAGCAGTGAGTGCTGGGACCAAGCCTGAGCTAGAATTGGTCAGCTTGGCCATTAAAGGTTTGGCCCTGCACAGCAGCCAAATGCATAGCACGAGTAACACACTGGCACTAGGAAGATGCACAAGACAGAGCCCTCACTCACAACATGTTTGATTCTGGCAGGAGACCCGCAAGCTGGCGAAGCTGCTCAAAGGAGGTCCTAGGCAGTCTAAAAAGATGGTGAGTGACTGAGACCTCGGCCAGGATGCCTCACTGAGAAAACGCTAGCCTTAACTAGCTCTGTTAGCCTTGGAGCTCATCCCCAAGGGTGGCAAGCAGAAGGGACGATCACGCTATGGGAGATGGGAGCCCTGATCAGTGAGCTGTCAGATGGGAAGGAGGAAGTACAGCCAGCAGAGCCAGGGCTTGGCAGAGTCTTGAGGAGGCTGCTGGGCAGTGGTGGGCTATTTCCCTTTGGACTCTGCATACAAAAGCCTAGTGCTGGACCTGTAGAGTTTGGAGTTGCAAGCAGCTGGTAAGGGCTGTGGACAGAGGGCTCACAGGTTCTCCAGGATCCCATTATGTGGGAGGCCCTGTGTGGGTGCAGGCTGTCTGAGAAGTCCATTGGGGTTGGGGCAGGGTGGGCCCTGGGCTCTGACCATCACCCTGCCAATCCTACAGGGGATGATCAAGGGCATCGTGCCCTATCTGAGAATCTTCCTGAAAGATTTCCTCGTGGTTCACCTGGCCTACGTGGATGCCCAGGATGTGAGTAGCACAGGGAGCTGGCGTCCTGAGCTCTGGCACTGCTGGTGGCCTCAAGGCCGTGCTCTAAGCTGAGTGCAATGCCCCTGAGAGCAGGTGCCGCCCACAGCTGCCTGAGCCCCATGCTGTGGGCACAGAGCCCACCTGAGACTTCAAGTCCCATAAGGGAGGATCTGGGGCCCCACCTGGCAGCAGATTTACTAAGACAAACAACCTGTGGCCCAAGCCAGGCCTATTCCTCTGAAGCCACAATGTTCCTCCTAGCACAGAAGGGTCAGTCCTCACACTGCCTGCACCTGACTGCATGCTTGGTGCCCAGCCCTCCACTCTGCTAGTTGGTCCTCTTTCTATGCATGCACATGGGATCCTGTGGCTAGAGGAGGCCCTGCTCAGAGGTCCTAAGGGCAGAAGGGCCCCATTCTAATTGCAATGCCCTCTGCCTTCTAGGAGAAAAGCAAAGAGAAGAATTTGATACAGGTGAGTGGTAGCTGCCTAGACAGGACAGGGCTGGTGGGGGCCAGCAGGGGGGTGCAGTCAGGCCTGCCCCTCTGCGATTTTCTCCTGGGGGCAATGGCAGTAGAAAGAAGTGCTACCCCAGGCAGGGTGGGTTATGAGGTGGCACCCAGAAGATTCCCTGCTGGCAGGATGGATTGTAAGGACATGGCTGTGAGCTCCCAGGCAGCCTTGGGAGGCTCAGTGGATGTTGGGTGGCTAGAGCAGCAGAGGAGCTGGGTCCCTCCCAAGACAGCCTAGCCCAGCCCTGGCCAGCCCAGCCCTGTCACTGCCCTTGTGCTGTCCATGGCCAGGAAATCGAGATCCTCGATCAGATGAGAGAGCTGCAACGCAGTTGCCGCTTTTATAATATTCGAGTGGACCACCATTTTACTGAGTGGTTCAGGGGCCTGGAGCGGCTCAGCAAGGATGCCAGGTAGGTTGCCACTCTCTGGGGCAGCAAAAGGGGCCATCCCTAGGAGGGGCCAGAGGGACTGAGGTGTGTATCTGGGTGAGGGGGACGGGATAGACACTTTAGAGGGCCTAATGAGGGGTGGGTCACTAAGCTCCGACGCCCAAGTCAATTTGGGCTGGGAGCTGTACACAGCACTTGGTCTCCTCACGGGCATATTTGTCATAGCTACGAGCTGTCCTGTACGCTGGAGCCCTGCAGTCCCACTGACTGTCCAAGCAAGAAGCGCTCAGCCATTGGCAATCCTGACAAGAAGTAAGTGGATGGGCCCTGTCAGGCAGGGGCCAGGGCAGATGGGGGGCTGGGCAACCCGCTGGCCCCACAGGCTTGGGCAGACTTGGCCCAGGTGACAGCAGCCCTATTGTTGAGCTCAGAGGCTCAGTTCTCTGGGCCTCACCTTCTTCCCCTATGAAGTCTCTGGGATCCATCCCTGAGAAGGGGTCAGATTAAGGAAAGCAGTGATTGCCAAGAAATTGGACTGGAGCTGCATGCTAGCAGGGTACTGCGGAGTGGGAACTTGAACTGTGCTTGGGGCTTGCACTTCTAGAACCTCTCTGATGCCACCATTCACACAACACTGCCTTCCCTTGCAGTGGCGGCTCCCAGCCACTCCAAATGACCTTTCTCCAGAGGACAAAGAAGAAGCTTAGAGCCTGTTTCAGCTTTCTTCCCAGGAAAAGAAAGGGCCAAAACATTAATATCATCTCACCTTAGTCTGGCTGGACTGGGGCTAATCACCACAAACCTAAGGTGGCCCAGGCCACACCTCCCCTGCGTTCACCTCCAATCCTGAAACCCTCTCAATCCTTCTTTGGCAATCCTATATTAAGTGAATATGGCAGCCTAGCCTATTAGAATGTTACAAAAACAAAAAACACACCAAAAAAAAAAAAAAAAAGAAAAAAAAAGAAAAAACCAAAAAAAAAAAAAAAACCAAAAAAGAAAAAAAAATTTTTAAAAGAAACAAAACCTCAACTCCGATTCACCACAAAAAAAAACAAAAATAAAAAAAACACAAAAGAAGAAAAGAACCACAATAGAAACAAAACAAAACCCCAACCCCGCTTTGCCACAAAAAAAAAAAAAAAAGAAAAAAGAGAAAAAAAACAGAAAAGAAAAAAAAAATCAAAAACAAAACCCCAACTCTGCATCGCCCCCTGTGGGGCCAGCAGGAGGCAACTCTTTGCAGGAAGGTCACTGGAGCACTTCCTGGAGGGAGATAGGATCAGCTTGGAAGAGTCATGGAGTCACAGTGTGTTGGGCTTCCTCTAGCCCTGCTGACATATCTGATGTGGTTCCCTGTATCACAGAGCTGTTACAACGCACTCTGTGCTAGTGGTGTGAGCAAATGTCTCATTCAGGAGCTATGCCAGGGCGGGCCTGGACAAGGAAATTGTTCCTGCTCTAAAGAGTGTACGCTGTGTCTTGGGGCACTTTGGGACAAGTGCTGGGGTTGTGTTGGTATGTGTCATCCTCAGAAGTAAAGTGACACTCCTCCCACTTCAAGAGCACAGTAGAAGAACTGTATGAGCCTATCCCCTCTCTCTTCTGGGCGCTCACAGAAGGACACACCCAGTTGATTTGGAGCATTGTTTCCTTCCCTAGTGCAGAAGAGCTTTCAGAACATGAGAACCTGGTTTCTATTTTAGAAACTGTGAACCAGCCTCATCACCCAAATGTGTCTGTTCCTAAAAATAATGTTCATGCACAGAAAACAAAGGGGCATGATCTCCCTGATTTATGACTGTTAACAAAGGGAGACAGCGAGACAGTAGAGACCAAGTCTGTGAATACTCTATATGTTCTTGATACATTGTATATTGCATATATGTCTACCTGACCTAGACAAGGGATAGAAAAACAGGTCGTCAGATATCACAAGAAATGTACACACTGCCCTACTATGTAACTGCACCCTTTTTGCACAACACCTTGTAAAAAAATTTATGTTCAATTAATAAAAATAAAATAAAATAAATAATGTTCATGGCCACTTATTCTGGTGACAAAGAGCACCTGTTTACTGTGGTCTAGTTTCATGACCGCATGTCCATACATAGTGTAAAATATCCTGTGAGTCCATGGGAGCATCCAAGTACCGCTGGTTTCATAATGCCTGCTGTTAGTGCATCGGTCCCGAATGCTTGGACTACAGAAGTTAGACCGTCAAGTGTATGAACTTTATATTTCAAAGAAGACAAACGTAAATAGAAAGCATCTTAGAAAGAAATTTGTGCGCATGAGAGTTCCTCAGAGAATCGACCCGTGGCCTCAGCGTGCCAACAGGTTATGAAGATGTCAAGAATCTGGATTGCATTACCTTTAAGGTATGGTATATCCAGGGATGTCTTCAGTTACAGAGTTATAGCTGCTCTTGTTCTTTATTCCCCACTGGTAACATAGCTTTACCTTTGGACACTTGTATAACTTTGGTCATAAGGGCAACAGGTACACAGAGAATTCCTAAAAGATCTAAGTTTGTAACAAAGCCTGATGATCTTTTCTTTGGTATTGAAGAGCTTTCTGTCTTCAAAATTGTAGCATTAAACTGTTAACATGAACAATGATTTCCTGACCTGCTACTGAATATGTCATTCTTTATTGTTCCCTGGTAGTGTTTATGTACTCTGTAAGTATAGTAGATATTCAAATATATTAGTGTAACAGCTCACATGAAAATTACCATAGGAAATTTAAGTTGAACATCTTTCCTTCATTTTAGACAGCGAAAGCTTATTGTATTTATAATTTAAAAATCTGTAGTAGAATCTATCCCGTGATACATTTGTTGACAGTACTTTACTGAAAATTTGTCATTCTCTTCCATTCTCTTCCCGAAGTGCTGCTATAGGTAATGGTCATCCCTATGAATTTCAAGGTACCTACACCTTTTCAACAACACTAGATACATGTGAGATTAGGTGAATAGCCAAGTGAGGCATTTGTTTGAGCTAAGATGTCAGCTTTGAGAGCAGTGGGGCTTTGGAATGACTGTCCACTTGGATTTCACATGGGTCCCAAGGGAAGAACATGTATTCCTATAGGGAGCAGCATAAGTAAAGTCAAAGCTATACTGGGAAAAGAAACTAAACCCAGCACTAACAAGTTGGTGCCTAGTTCAGTAGACACAATGTGATCAGATGGAAACTGAAGATGTGTGTCTACAGGAGAGGGTAAAAATGCAGGGAGCTATAATGGGAACCACTTATAGCAGTTTATGTTAATTGCCTTGGTTATTTTTGAAATTTTCCATTAATTAAATTTCTAGCTACATCTGATTCCCCCCCTCTCCCGCCCCCCCAGGGCCTGAGCACTGTCCCTGAGTTCGTTTTGCTCAAGGCTAGCACTCTACTCCTTGAGCCACAGCGCCACTTCTGGCTGTTTTCTATATATGTGGGGCTGGGGAATCGACCCCAGGGTTTCATGTATGTGAGGCAAGCTCTCTTGCCACTGGGCTATATTCCCAGTCTCCTGAAGTTCTTTTTAAACACATATCATACTGGGAGGCTAGAATGCTCTTTACTAAAAATATCCTACACAGCTATACAAACGGCTTTTTTAAAAAACAATGTTTCAATAGAGTTAAGCTGAAGTACGATATGTCCTTCATAGGAATAAAACTCTACCTTCAAGAGCCAATCTAAGACATTAATATTTCTATTATACAGATAATTCCTTGGATTACCAATTTTTTCTAGGTAATATGGGAATTACAAGTACTTTAAAAAATACTTCTTTAAAACACATATTTTAGTATATAAAAATAGATCATATTTGGATACATTTGTATATTGATTATTTGAACACTAGTTGTTAGATCATTTATTACACTGTAAATATTATAAATATTAAAGCCCTGGGGCCGGGAATATGGCCTAGTGGTGGAGTGCTTGCCTGCCATATGGAAAGCCCTGGGTTTGATTCCTCAGTACCACATATATAGAAAACACCAGAAGTATCACTGTGGCTCAAGTGGCAGAGTGCTAGCCGGGAGCAAAAAGAAGCCAGAGAGCACTCAGGCCCTGAGTTCAAGCCCGAGGACTGGCAAAAAGAAAGAAAAACAATAAAAGCCTTGATATTTTCCTGTTCTTTCCAATAAATCTAATGAACATTCAAGGTACTTTGGCCTTTTGAGAGGCTGAGGGTTAGCTCATTTATACAATTGATACTTAGATATTAGTATGTCCTTTTTTTTTTTTACTTGAAGTACGTTTGTCTAAAAGTGCCTGAAATCGGGGCTGGGAATATGGCCTAGTGGTAGTGTGCTCGCCTCGCATACATGAAGCCCTGGCTTTTGATTCCTCAGCACCACATATACAGACAAAGCCACAAGTGGTGCTGTGGCTCAAGTGGTAGAGTGCTAGCCTTGAAGAAAAGAAGCCAGTGCTCAGACACTGAGTGCAAGCCCCAGGACTGGCAAAAAAATAAAAAGAACAAGACAGTGAAGAAGAGGGAGACAGAAAGAGAGGGAGGGAGGGAGGGAGGGAGGGAGGGAGGGAGGGAGGGGGACAGAGATAATGAATGAGAATCAGATGTTTTGGTATTTTTTGCCTAATTGGGGGCTTGTGAACTCAGGGCCTAGGCAATGTCCCTGGCTTTGGGCTCAAGGATTACACTCCACCATCTGAGCCCCTGCACCACTTCCGGCTTTTTCTATGTCTGTGCTGCTGAGGAATCCAAACCAGGGTTTCATGTATGCATGTTAGGCAAGCACTGTACCGCTAAGCCACATTCTCAGCCCTTGGATGGTTTGGGCCCTGTTTTTCTTACCACCTGCTCACAAAAGCCACCTTCAGGTATGGCTGAACATGCCTCAGAAATTTGCCTCTGACAAGTTCCCTATTTGATAGATTTCATTCAAGTTGACTTTGTGCTCACCTATAACATGGCAGCCATTCCTTCCTCCTAGTACACAAGGAAAAGAATAGCCACACAGTAGCAGGTGCAGGGATGAAGAAAACCAAAAGTCTAATGTCCTTTGGCACATAGAATACACTCTCAAGTCTCAGTCATAATAGGACAAAAAGGCCAAGTACAATGTTCAAGGTTCCTCGCTCGTTCTGGTGAGGACAGTCTGGCCACCGTCTGTCTAGGAAGAACCTGTATTGATTCCATGCATATCTACCATATCTACCGATATTACGGTTGTGTCCCAATATTATGCCCTCCTGACGTTTCCTTACTGGATAACTGCATTATGTTAGAGGCCCTCCTGCTCTATGCACTGAGCTGTTTTTCTCACAAGGTCCTCACCTCCCCACTCCTGATACTGAGCCAGCAGGATCCACACAAGTGTCAGGAGGCCATGCAGGATGTTTGCAAGAGGGATTTAAGAGTGCAAAACATAGACTTTGCTCTCAAGAGGTGTTCTGACATTATGAGAAGAGGAGCCAGGAGGGCAGAACTTTCCTAGCATGCTGGACATGTGTCTTCCAAAATGGGTACGTGGGGCAGACTAGAGTGAAGGCGTCCTTGGTAGTTCCAGTTCCAGTGCTCATGGGCACAGTGGACTATAAGGAGGGCTTGGCTCCACCATTGCCATTGTGACTCATCTGGGAGAAGAGGTCCTCCATTTTCTCCTGCCAAAGGTCCCCTGGGAGCTCAGGACATGGAGGGCCCTCAGGCCCAGTCCTGCTGTGAGGAGAGGTCTGTTTCAGCACTGTCCCATAGCCCATAGTGCTCACTATACTGGCAGGACTCAGTGACGGGCTTGAGTGACACACCAAACTGGCCCCCGGACAGAGTTGCTCCTTAGGTAGGAGGAGGGCTGCCACCTCTTGGGTAATAGGAAGCAGCTCAGACTCCAGGAGCTCTACAGGGAAAGAATACCATCAGGTAGCCCAAGGGAGGTCCCACCTTGCTGGCCTTCCCAATGGTTTGCCAAATGTCAGATCTAGGCTGGGACGACCTGGACATGGGCATGGGGCAGAGTAGATTATGACCCACTGTGGGTGGCAGGCTCAGGTACTCTGGCTGGGAGTTAAGTATGAAGAGCAAGCTTTCAGCACTATGTGGTCTTTCCTTAGCCTGCTTCCCAGCTACCAGGGGATTACCTTTAGCGGACATCACCACAAGTTGTACATGGTCCACTCAGGGAAAAGCCCCCTCCATGCTTGTGCAGAGCTATGGCAATGTGGTTGTGTTAGCCAGGCTTTCCTCATAAGGGACAGCGATTGAGACTGATAGGAATTCTTTTTTCTAACAAGGCCTGGCCCAGTGGAATTCGGACTGCTCAGAGCAACGTCTTCTGGTCCACCTAGTGAGGTTAGGTCTTGTCCATTCTGACTGGCCTCACCTGAATCCTCCTAACCTCTGGTTCCTCCTTCATGTGAAGATGGAGACGCAAGTGCCCAAGTTGTGTCTCCGCCCCAGGTTCTGGATTTTGAGGCTTAGTTTGAGCGCCCTGCTGAAAGCTGGAGGGCTCTGTCTTCTCTGATAGATAGGACCTCCCGGCCCTTAACCTGGATTGTGACCTGGGGAGATGCTCCAACCAAGTTGAGAGTGATGCTGGGTACAGTAAAGGTTGATGAGCACGCACTCCAGAACCCCAAAGTCGGCCTGGCCAACACCTTCTGACTACACCCTCTAAACTCTTCCTTCCCCCAGCCCCCAAGCAGGGAGAAAAAGGCCCACTTGTTGGTGCACGTCTACTTGTTACCCTTCCTTTCTGCTAGCCTATGGCCATGTGTCAACATAATTCCAGGTAGTGTAGGGATGAACTTGCAAGAACCCTTCCTGTCCTGAGGAGCCTCACAGAGGATCCCTGTTATAGGTGCGCACCACATATGCATCATGCAGGCAGAAGAGGGTGTTTCTGGCCAGGTACAGCACTCCCCAGGGCAGAAGACAGCTGGATGGTGCTCCAGTCCTGAGATCCATTCAGGTCCATTAACTCACCCATTTCTGAGGCTAGCCCAGCTCTCTGTGTAGCCTGGCAAGGAAGGCAGCAGCCTCTTCAGGGCTGTCTGGATGTTGTCCTTGTATTGAATCTCAGGGAAGCAGTGCACCCAGGAACTAAGAGTTCCAATCTGGTCCTTGGCAGACACGTCTGGCTGTAGCCATTGGTGACACAGCTCATGAAGCCAGGCTAGTGCCTCTTGGGGTTCTGTTGCCTCTTCCTAGAGGAAGCACCAGAATTGGAGGTGTGCATCTCCAGGTCCCACAGGATGGCTTCTTACTCCTCCTCATAGTTTTCCAGCTTCACCACCACACACATCTTCTGCAGGTTCGTGGCCAGGGAAGCCCAGCACAGTAGTTCCCATCAGGAGTACCAGGTCAGAGCTTGGAGGCCAGTGCCTGTCTCTAGGCAGGAATAGTATGAGGCGACTCAAGTAATAATGAAGGATCGGTGAATGCTTATGGATATCTATTATGTATTTGTTTTTCCAGTCCTGGGGCTTGGACTCAGGGCCCGAGCACTGTCCCTGGCTGCTTTCTGCTCAAGGCTAGCACTCTACCACTTGAGACTTCTGGCCTTTTGTGTCAATGTGGTGCCGAGGAGTCGAACCTAGGGCTTTATGTGTACTAGGCAAGCACTCTGGCAACTTGTCCACATTCCCACCCTCGATATCTATTATATGCTCTGCTGCTCCATCCTGTTTCCAGTCGAAGGCAGATGAGCAAACAGGTGTAGACAGGCAGGCACTATCCCGGGCCTGCAGGTCTGTAAGTCCTGGTTGAGTCTCCTCTTACTGGCCCTATTCTCCTTCCTTTTCCTCCTGAGTGCTGTGATAACAGATGTATGCCACCATGCCTGGCTCCCTGACCTCTGTGGCTGGGCCTGCACAGTGTCTCTAGACAGGCTGCCTCAGAGGCCTAGAAACATCTGTACCCCACATCTTGCTTTCCACCTTCCCGCTCCAGCTAGTGGAAGCCGCCTCCTGCCTAAACATCAGCAGCATGGGTACCCGCTCCCTCACCGCACAGACATTCTCTCAGATTTCTCCTCTCCTTCCCCAACAGCACTCGCTCCTGATCTGCTTGGTCCTCAGGGGCCGCCTCAGCCCGCCTAGTTCTCCCTCAGCCACCCTGTGCAATAGTCACCCGTGGACCAGCTCCCAGGCAGCCTCCTTCCCTGTCTCAGCCCCATCACTGAAGCCATCAGCCCCGAGATTTGGGGACCGCGGGGTGGGAGGCGATGTGGGACCTTCGGTGGACCAGGAGTCCCACAGGAAGGTCCTTGTGGATCCCGCCCCGTCCAGGTGGCGGAAGCTCTGAATCTCAGTTTCCCCACGTGCAGACCGGTGCGGAGCTCCCCCTGGTCAGCGAAGCTCCTGCCCCACCTCCGAGTTCGGGGCGCACCGCCCCAGCCTGCACGAAGCCCCGTGGTTGGCTTCCCCTGCCAGCGCGGCCTGACCTCCGCGCCTCCAGGTGGTGTCAGCCCCACGGAACGCTCGTGTCACTGCCCGCCAGGCGGCCAGGCTCGAACCTGCGAGGGATCCGGAAACCCACTTGCCAGAAGCCGAGGCGGCTGCTTCTGCGCTGGGCTGCCCAGGGAAGCCCCGGCAGCACCGTGGCAGCCGGCAGCTGGACCCCAAACCCCACGCCAGCCCAGAGCCCGCCGGGATGTTGAGGCGCCCGGGAAGACTGCGTCCACGCCAGCCTGCTGCCCAGGCCCTCGCTCGGGAATGCGAAGCCCCGCCCTCACCGCGGAGCTCCGGGCGCCGCCCCTGCTCTCGAGCATGCGCACTCCGCCTTCGTCCTCCCGAACGGACTCCATCACCCAGAACCCTTTGAACCCGCCAAGGCTCCGCCCCCCATTCCCAGTCCCTCCCTCACCGGCCTGGATTCCGGTGCCCTTGATGCTCCCCCTCGGCCCCTGGGCGGAGCTCTGGCCGTGACGGGAACCCGTACTCGGTTCGTTTCGCCTCACTCGCGCCTGGGATCTCGTGTCCTGGACGAGCGGCAGGCCCTCAGCGCTGGCCCGAGGAGGGCGGGGGCGCCCGCAGCGGTGCCTTCCGGACTGCGCTTCCGCGCCCCCCAGTGGCCGGGTCTGTGGCGAGCGTTTCTCCACGGGGTGCGCAGGGATCTGCACCAGCCGCCGCCCTCCTGCGACGTGGGCCTCCGCCCGGTGCCTCACCCCGCTCCCGGTCGAAGGCGCCCCCTCCTCTGCGATGCTCGCTGAGTCCCAGCCCGAGGCTCCGGCGCAGTCAGCCGGCCTCGTTCCCCTGTGGGGCGCCTTGTGTGGAGCGGGACTGGCCTGGAACTCACGCCCCGCGTGGTGCGCGGCCTCGTGTAGAGGCCCTCGGGGCTCAGGGGTGCGGGCGCGGGTCTCCTGGACACGTTATGTCGATGTGCTCACCTGTTGGAGGATGGGTCTGGCTGTTGTGGATGGAGCGGTGTAACTGCATGTTTTAGGTCGACAGCCTTCCTCCTGGGTCATCCACAGGCCAGGCCACGGTCGCCCCTTCCCACCCAACCTGCACGCACCCGTAGCCCCAAGTGAGTCAGGAACATGTTGCTGCAGCAGTCAAGATGCCCAGTCCCTTCCCACGCCTCCTCCTGGTGCTCAGCTAGACAATGCCTTGTCCCTGGCTACGAGCCAGCTATAGGATGTTTTCCCTGGCTAAGAGCCAGCTATAGAATGTCCTGCCCTGGCTGCCTGATACACAGTGTCCAGCTGTGGCCACAAGAGATTTCCTCCTCCCAGCTCCTTCTCCTGCCCTCAGCCTCCCTGGTAATCCTAATGACCTCGCTGCCTGAGAGCAGGCTGCCACTCCTCTATCCTGCGAGAGCTAGTCTGTCAGCTTAGGCTTACACTAAAGTGTTTTCTTCCTAGGTGACTGTGTGTCTGTGTGGTTTTGGGGTTAGTGCTTACAGGGCCAGGACTTGCGGGAAGCATACCGCTACCTACACTCACGGCCGTGCCAGTGAGGAGTACGAGTGCTATGTCATCCCGGAGGAGGAGGACGAGGAGGAAGCTGCCGATATCTTCTGTGTCACCTGCAAGAATCCGCTTAGAGCTGCGGAGAATTCACATGAGCACAAGGACCACCACGTGACCCCACTGGAGAAAGCACTGGAAAGCATCAGGGTAAGAGGGTCATGTGTGTGTATGTGGGGGGGGGGGGGCTCAGGAAAGAGACAGGACAAAGGCGGTATTCACACCTCCTCTGTGATGCCCTTGCAACAGGATGAAATCCACAAGTACATGTGCCGACTGGAAAAGCAGATTATCCACATGGAAAACTTTGCGAGTCACCTGGAAGAGGTTTTCATCATGGTGGAGGTGAGAGCGTGTCTGACAGCCATGGGGGTGTCCAGCGCCTTATAGGACGGCGGCCCCTCCATGCCACCCTCCCTCCTCTTCATCCCCACCCCTTCCTCTGCACCTGGGCAGATACAGACACGCAGGTTGCCAGCATTCTGCGCTCGCTCTTGGCTCTAAATGGGGACCTCAGTGTCCATACATCCCAGGTGCTTCTCATGAATTGTCCCCTCGATTAAAGACAGCACCCCACCCCTCCTTTCTGCATGTCACATTTGTTGGGCAGTGCTCACTGGCCACAATTCTGCTCCACATCTCCTCTTTCCCCTTGTGGGTGGGATCTAGTTGGTGCTGAGGTTTATGGGAAGTGAAGATCGGGAAGTTCAGGATGTGACCAGAAAGCTTTGACAGCTCAGAAGGAAATGTAGGAAGGCCTCTGTTCCACATTAAGGTAGGGGTCCCCAGCTGATTGTCATGGCAGTAGGAGGCAGCTAAAACTGAAAAGGACTGTGGAATACTGCCAGGTTGGCGACTCCTCCATCCTGGCAGAACAATGACCTCCACTATATCCCGGGCACTGAGGCTGAGACTGAGATCAGCTGTCTTGCAGGAGAACTTCAGAAGACAGGAACAAAATGTTGAGTCACATTACAACAAGATCTTGGAAACACTTGCTCAAAAATATGAGGAAAAAATACAGGCTCTCGGGGAGAAAAAGAAAGAGAAGCTGGAGGCCCTGTATGGATAGCTGGTCAGCTGTGGAGATAGCCTGGAGACCTGCAAAGAGCTGATGGAGACCATAGAGGAGGTGTGCCATGAGGACAAGGCTGACTTTTTTTTTTTTTTAAAGATATAATTCAACAGTAGAGTATCTCAGAGGCCTAAGATCTATTGTCACAGTTGCACACACACACACACACACACATACACACACAAAAGATAGGCTACCCCAAGCCATTGACTCTTTTTTTTTTTATTAATTGGACATAAATTTTTTTACAAGGTGTTGTGCAAAGAGGGTGCAGTTACATAGTAGGGCAGTGTGTACATTTCTTATGATATCTTACGACCTGTTTTTCTATCCCTTGTCTAGGTCAGGTTGACATAAATGCAATATACAATGTATCAAGAACCTATACAGTATTCACAGACTTGGTCTCTACTGTCTCTCCATCTCCCTTTGTTAACAGTCATATATCAGGGAGATCATGCCCCTTTGTTTTCTGTGTTCTAGGCTTGTCTCACTCAACATTATTTGTTCGAGTTCTGACCATTTCCCTGCGAATAACAGTATTTCACCATTCCTAATCGCTATGTAGTATTCCATTGTGTATAAGTACCATATTTTTTGGATCTATTCATCTGTGGAGGGGCATCTGGGTTGTTTCCATATTTTAGCTATTGTGAATTGTGCCGCGATAAACATGGAAGTACAAATGCCA